>NW_022280046.1:8519557-8549797 GCF_004355925.1 Anarrhichthys ocellatus
GGAGAGAAGAGAAGAGGAAGACCTCGGTTTCTTCTTTTTTGTGTGTGCGCACCGCTCCGCTTCCCGGATCTCTCTTTTCCTCCACAGCGAAATAAATCCAGTCAAAAATTTAAAAAAAACAACAACCTCGCAGCCTCGATTCTAGTTCATCCTCGGAGCTCAGCCGCGGGTTCCTGGTTTGGCAGCACGAGATTACAAAAAAAAAAAAAAAAAAAAAAGCAACTGACAGGAAATAAAAATAAAACAAAAAACAAGGGGGGGCCGCGCAACGGGACTGGAGTGTTTCTGCGTGCGTTTTGGTGTGCTTTCTCCAGCCGAACAAGTCCGACCTCTCCGCGTTAAGACGCAGTTTGTCCGCCGCGGCTGGCTGTGGCTCTCTCTCACACACACACACACACATACAACACACACACACGCGCGATATAAATAAATAACACGCTGTGTCTCCGCTGAGCCTCTCGAGGAGGAAATGAAATCACCTCAGAAAACACGTGCTGGTGTCAGAGGCAGAGTCCCGGCAAGGGTGGTGGTCCGGCTCCTCCTAACCCGGGCTGAGCGGGTTTTTGCCTCCGCTCGGCTGCAGGCTGCTGCTGCTGCTGATGGATACCCGGACGCGCATGCAGGACGGAATCCCATGCGCGTGTGGCACAGCCGCGGGTGCGATAAGTGTGCTCGTGCGGCCACCTAGCTTACGCTCTCGTGTCCAACACCGCCGCGCCGAGCGGAGGGAGCGAGGAAATCTTTTTTGGAAAATACACAGATTTATTTTTGAAGAAACCGTTTGTTCGGTGCGGGGATTGGCTGGTTTCATTTGGATAGGGTTAATTGGGCTAAAAAATGATAAATAATAAAAATAAAGTGGTTTTATTTGTCCCCTCTGGGAACTGTTATGATGCTTGAACCTAGTCAAAATAAAACTTTTAATTATTTAAATATTTACTAATTCTATATGCGTATATTTGTTCATTTCATATTTTTATTTCATTCATTTAGGCTGTAAGTTTTTCACACACTATTTGACATTCCTATATCAGTGTATTCATGCGTCTTTCTCAATGTATTTATACTGTGTGTTTTTTCTTTATTGGTTAGACTAACAAGTGCAGAAAACAAGTGCAGTGCTTGACCTGCATGGTAACCCCCCATCCCCACAGGTCACCACTTAAACCACAACAGTGCCAAAAACCCACCTCTCTGGAAATACTTTGCTGTACTTTGCTTTCGTGTCCCGCCACCCCTCCTCCCCCTCCAGTGCAGCCCACAGCGTGCAGGTACGAAAATGACTGGCCTATTTCTGCAAATTACACCCTGCATGTGCGGGCTTCTCTCAGAGAAAAATAAATACACACACACACACAGGTGCAGGTAGGCCACATAAAAGCGTATTTGTTGCAGTGTAAAGTGGTCCTGCCTGTTGGCCCCTTCACTGCCTTTCACTCTCAAACTAATGACAAGCCATGTAACAGCATAATGCGGGGCAAGCAGAGAGAGCAGACCCGCTCCTTGTTGTTATTGTCACGAAAGACACAAGTGATCTGCGGTGGATTCGAACCGGGTATTTTCTTATGTTAAAAGTGTTGACGGGACAATCTGGTCAGACATGAAGTGGACAGTAGACACACCACGACTCTCTTTATCCACTATACCGAGCTCGCATGCACCTTACAGACACTTATTCAGCACAAATCCCACGGTACAAACCAGGACAAACCAGGAAACAGGAGCGAGTATAAACACAACCAGGCGGTTGTAAAAGTTGTACAAGCTTCAGAATTCACCATAGGGGTAATTTGTCCAAAAATTACACATTGGCTTCTAGACGAGAGAATCGGATGTGCAAAAATATTAACTCATTTCTGGCTTTTAGGACTCATTCCTGTATTCCTGTACAGAAGTTAGGGTTAATGGACAAGGGGCAAAATTACTGAAAGAACCATCCTGGTTTCCTAAATGTTGTTGTTCCCATACAACGAGACTGCATTGTCAATTACCTTTCTAGGGATCGTATTTTTCTCCTGAATGGTCATTTAAGTCTGCGTGGGGAGGCGTTCGGGGTGGCGTTTGTGTCCCGTGTGGAAGCAGAAGTAACCTTCTTATTTTATCTCAAACCATGATCCTTTATTAATCCTAACACAGTAGTTGTGTTGCCTAAACCTAAATGTAAATGATAATGCAGCTTTGAAACGGTAGAAGCACGAGCGGTTTAATCGCTCTAACATTGTTATACACGTATCCATAAATGTTGACAGGAAAGGTTTTGGTTCAGAAGCGTCCATTTCAACATATCCGCTTTGCAGAAACATACAATGCCAACATTTTATCCTGGCGACTGGAATGAAAGAGCACAACACACAATGGCCCATATGACAGGTTCTTTGACCTAAGATGACGCTACAGCAGTAGAGTTTTCAAGTTTAGGCTACTAAAACTATATGGTTAAGATAAGAGAAATGGCATCTTCTGAGGGCAGCAAACACGCCTTGGTTTTTTGATTTTTCTCAGCAGCTGGTGGAGACCAAACCAAAGCTAAAATAGGATGACAGGACGTGTAAATAAGGAACAGTTTGCCAACACGTGATAATATATCAGTATTGTGTTTATAGTTTGTCCACTGTCCTCAAATGGTTTTGAAAAGTCATAAAAGGAGATCAAAGAAAGAATGAAAGAAAGAGAAAAAAGAAAGACAAATGAAAACCAGGAAAATCAGGGGAAAGTAAATCTGTTAAAGCTGTTTCTCGGGGCTCTCGGGGCCTGTGATCTATTCTCTGTGTTCTAATACAGAAGAAATGTGAGCAGATTACTACAAACATTTGTCTTTGTTAATGTATTTCATTCGTTTGTGGCATAGCACTGTATGACCCGAACTCATCTTCCATTCAACAAAAAGCCAAGCTGAGCTGGCGACTTCTCTTTCATTACGCCTGAACGTAGGAAAGAGTTACACAACGTTCAAACAACATATCCTGGTTTAGTCTGAGTGTTTGAACCTTGAAACATATCAGGAATGCACAGTTATGGTCTGAAACGGGACTCGGAACGTCTGTCACATCTGGGTCAAAAAGTGAGCTGTGAAACTCATCCTTGACAGATAGGAGTTCTTACATAATGAGGTGGGGGGGCATTTCTCCTGGTGTGACTCAGTTTGTGGAACAACGTGGTAACTTTCAAATACTAGACTATACAAAATATCACAGAAAAAAAGATGAAAGGTCCAGTCTGTCGTTTTCGGGGATCAAGCAGAAATGGAATATGATATCCATAACTATGTTTTAATTAGTGTATAACAACCTGAAACTAAGAATCCCTGTGTATTCCTTAGCTTACAATGAGCCCTTCATATCTACACAGGGAGTGGGTCCTCTTCACGGAGTCCGCCATGTTGCACCACCATGTTTCTACAGTAGCCCAGAACGGACAAACCAAACAATTCATTTAGCGTTTTAACGTTACCGGAAGGCCACTGTAGTTCTCCGACACACTCGTGAAACTGCGGTAATGTGAGCAGCAGAGTACCGCTAGCCGCCGTCTGACTTCCGTTGCTCCTAGTGTTATTGTGGTAAGGATGGTTTTGCATTCGAAGGCTCACGTTACCGCAGTCTTGGAAAGGGAGGAGTGAGCAGAGGGGTATTGAGCTGGTTGGGATCTGCGACCACACCGCTTGATGCCACCAAACCCTACACCCTGTCCCTTAACATTAAAGCTCCTTAAAACTCAAGAACTTGCCTGAGAAGTTCTTTTGATTATCAATCCGGTGATGGCAAGTTCTGCAGTCTTGTAATGGGGCCAATTTGCCAAAATTTTAACAAATACAGGCTAAAAATGTGTAGCCCACAGCTAACGGACTGACTCCATGGCAATAATATACCTCTGCATCCCCCAAAGCATTATGGGAACTACATTCACAAGAACAGTGAAATCCATAGACTGCATATATGGGCGTAGTCACCGTGACGTCACCCATTGGTTTGTGGACTACTGTTTTGAAGCCTCGAGCTCCGCATTGTGGCTGCCGCCATCTTGGTTTTCGGCTGTCACCATTTTGTTTTTGTGCAACCAGAAGTAACAGTAGAGTACAACTGAACGCTGAACAAGGCATTTTTAGGCGACCAAAGGGTTTCATTTTACTTTCATGAACTAAAAACACACCGTGAAAGTGTTAAAGATCTAACACGTAAACATGGACAACTCCCAGACCAGACAACACTGTGGTAGAGACCTGTCAATCACAAGGTAGCCCCGCCCTAAAGCATACCCTGCTTTATGGTCTATTTGACTCTAAATGGACCATAATTTACTTAACAAACATCATGCTGTATTGAAGAAAACTTCGAACTACAGATTGAGACCATAAACTACCACAATAAAAAAAATTCAGACACGACTGTTAACCCTGCCATGACAAAAGGGTCTATCGTATTTCTTTTTGCAACAAGAGGATTCGCCTCCTGCTGGCCATTAGAAAGAATGCAAGGTTAAGGCACTGAAGGTTGCCGCCTGGTGAAATCTCATAATCAGACGAAATGAAATCGATCTATGTTGTATCATTGATGGAAGCAATGATTGGAAGTTTCACGATGAACAGTGATGGCCTTGCTGCCACATGGCTGATGTTAATCTCAGTAACCCTCATGAACACAGTTCATTCAGAGTTTGTTGACCTATTGATCTCATGCACATACATCAGCAAAAGGATAAATGTTGAAACATAGCATTTGTTTCACATCTATCCATTGATTCCGTCATCGCATATAACGCAGATTGCCAGACACTGTAGGTGAGCACAGGGTTAAGTTTTGATCAACAGATATTGGATTGATTGTCATGACATTTTGAACAGACATGCATGGTCCCCAGAGGAGACCTCAGAAGCTTGGTGATCCCCTGACTTGACATTTGTATTTTTGAGTGAAATATCTCAACAACTATTGGATGGTTTGTTTCAGTGTTGCCTTCAGAATAACTTTGTTGATCTCTTAACCTCTCCTCTAGTGCCATCATCAGGTCAAATTTATTCTGTCCAATACTTTGGCGTATGACCAAATATCTGCAAATATAATGACATTCCCATCAGCCTCAGCTGTGCTTTGTGTTTGGTAGAAAATGTTATGCTAAACTAAGATGGTGAAAATGAAACATAATACCTGATATGCATCCAGCCTGAATAGAACCTGGAACGTTGAGGTCCGATGTGTCTTATGCTATGTTCACACTACAAGTGACAAAGCTACAAAATGGCCAAGTGTGGCCAGCTGCATTGTCGCCGTAGAAGTGTTGCTCAAGCGTTTGTTGACATTGTTAGTTTAACAGTTATTATATATCACTGGGAGCTGGCTACGATGCTTCACCTAGTCATTGGAGTGCTGAAAAATATGAGGCCAGCACAAATATGATCTGTAGCGCGTCACATCCTTTACACAGCAGACAAGTGTTGGGAGTCAGTTTGTAGCTGCATGTCACCGGCCACCATTGAAAATAAACATAGCATTAGACCACTGGGTCACCGTGTCGGCCTTCAAAACTAAATTATGTATAACGAGGGGGAAGTTCTACATTATATAATAGCTTTTAAAACCTTTTTCAGGCTTCACTAACTTAGGTATTAAGGCATTTATACCCCAGGGACGTGAAAAAATTATAAATACTCAGCTGTCAATATTTTGCTTCGAAACTATTCATACCGGCAGCGATGCAAATTTGCAAAAGTTGCAACAATTTTTCCATAAATGGTTTGAACACATTTGCTCAGGCAGAGGACTCATGGTGTCTGAGGTGAACTGTTGTGTAGCCTAAGACACTGTAAGCTATTGTATTGAGTTTCCTTTAAGCTAAATGCTTTCTCAAATGAATTTGAGTTACGCAGTGTATATGTTTATGGCTTTTATTGTGAAAGGTAAGAACTGAAGAAGTGGATCTGGTCTGTGCTGCCTTTGTCAACACTATAGTGTACATATTGAATAAGTTCTGCACAACGTGATTGGTCGATGCCTTTATTCGCGGTGCAAAAGCTCAGAAAAATCAACCACGTTCAGGAAAAAAAAAATAAAAATAGCTGTGTTCTGTCTGAAAGTATTCATGACAAAAACAGCTGTTCAAAAAAATATATATATTGACCCATGCCCCTTTGCCCATATTTGACATGAATGAAGACGGGCAGACAGATGGGAAGGAGAAAAAAGAAATGACAGGAGTGAATTTAAGATGTGATGGTAGCGGTGGTCAAAGGAAATAGCAGGGCTGACTCACTGGGAGGAATTAATGGTCTAAACATACACACATTATGACCAGACTCAAGCACACACTCCTGCAGGGAAGCTGTGCAAGTGAATGTATGCAACCACACATGCATATTCATTTTTTTCTCTCTCTCTCTCTCACACACACACACACACACACACACACACACACACACACACACACACACACACACACACACACACACACACACACACACACACACAGCCCCTCTGCAGTCTCTAACAGTGTGTTTTTGCCAAACACCTGTGTAATCGTACAGCTGTGGAGAATGCTGGGAAAGGACCGGGGGAACCGAGCACCGCACAGCTAATACCCTTTGATTCCACCCGGATCACTGAGTGTGTGTGTGTGTGTGTGTGTGTGTGTGTGTGTGTGTGTGTCTGCGTGTGTAAGCGCGTATGTGTGTGTGTGTGTGTGTATGTGTGTTTGTCAATATATGAGTGTGTAAAAGTGTGAGTGCTCTTGGAGATTGGAGAGAAAGAGGGGGGGGGGGGGGGAGAGGTGGGGGGGTTTGTGTCTGTGTGTTTTTTTGTGTGTGTGTGTGTGTGTGTGTGTGTGTGTGTGTGTGTGTGTGTGTGCGTGTGTATAATCTGTCCTCAGTATCAGCATTCTGGAACATTCCTCCATCCTCCTCCTCCAGCTGAACTCATGGAGCGCCCTCTTCGTCAAACCAACCACCACAGAGGAAGAAGCTTCTGTCACTTTTTCTTTCGTCTTGGTTTTAGCAGAAAACTTTCTTTAACAGCTCAACATGTCCTCTTATTTCAGCCATAAATAGGAAACGGAACTCGTTATCAGACATTACTCATGCGGGATCAATGCGTTCATAATTCTGGATGAAACAATGGGCCTCATGCAAGAACCACTCGTATGCACATATTTGCTCTACAGCAGCAAGTACGAGGGATTTCAGAGAATTTGTGTCATCACCAGTGATTATTTCCTCTGTATCTATTTTGTGAACATAAATTGCCAATTCACTGAGTTTTTAAAAAACTGTGGCCACAGCGACTTCTGCAGCTCAGTAGTTCAGCAGAAAGTTGCAAGGTCTTTCTGCAGGTATCCGTCCAGGATCATTCTCTCTTGTAACACATGACCGTGTAACATCAGCTACTGTAGGCTGTACTATTCTATCCCATAATATCAGAGACTGTCACATGACCGGATTGCTTTGCTTTAGAAAGAAGCTTTTTTTTTTTGTTTCTGAGCTCATGTTGAATCATTCCCTCTGCTAAGCTCTGCTCGGATGACACGGCGTAGACAGCTATAGACCGCCTATCGTCACCAGTCGCAACAGCCACGCTGGCATTGTTTTCGAAACCGAATCTATCGGGAATTGTCCATTTTTTTTTCTACAAAGCGAAGGTTTCGGCAACACAAAAAACACCTCACAAACGCGTTGCTTCAAAACAGGACACGTGGTGTCAAACATCGGTCTCGTGTCTGAAAGTCCCGTGTATGTTGGACCCACCCACCCAGCAGAAGTGGTCTTTCTCAGTATCTAATACTTTGTCACTCTGAGCGTTGCATAGCCACGTGGATGCCTTTAAGTCGTGTGTCCTCCACTAAAAAAGGATCCTTTTTGTCTTTCCATTGGTATTGTTTCTTGTGCTGAGCGGCACAAAAGAAAATTACAATTTCGTGTCCCTGAGCACGAAACCAATAGATGGGCTTTTATGAACTGCCGTGAGACTGGCCTGGTCATCATGGAAACATGTGCTCCTGTAGCAGAAACTACTGCAGAGGCAGTTTTTGAGTAGTTTGCCATTACTGTCTGTCTATCACAACTGTGTTAGCTTCAGTCATGAAACTTTACAGGTGTGTAGTTGAGATGACAATTATCTCAACTAACTTGGCCTTATTTGGTGTTGTGGCTGGTGGGATCCCATTGCGAGATGCTCTCTAGTTTTCTAAAGGTTTCGGGTACTTTAAACTCACTACCACTGCTAAACTTATGTTTTTTTGTCCGCCTCTTTATGAAAGCACGACGAAAAGCTCCACACTGACTACGTTTACATGCACACTCATATTCCACCATTATTCATAATATGACAACATTCAGAATCATATTCCGTTTGGTAATTCTGAATAAGGTCTTATTCCATATCGAGTATTTTCTAATTAAGACATGTGATATTGTTCTGTTTTCAGGAGCACTCTTTGGAAATGTATAGTGCATTCTGGGTTTTTATGGCATTTTGTGCCACGCGGCCTCTTTCCTGTTTACGACCAGCTCTGTGCGTTGCACACAAACCCACTAGTCGATAGTTTGCAAAGCTGGAGTAGCGATGCCCAAAAGAAAAGCCCACATTTCTGGTATTTTAAAACATTATGAAGGACTTGAATACCAACAGGTTTTTTGATATGAACAAATATCACGTCAACCTTTTTCAAGAAGGTGGTTGAAGTAATGAAAGAAGGAGGCTGTGTGTGCACGGTCCAACAAGTCCGCCACCGGTGAAAAACTTTTTGACGCAAAAAAGCAAAATGGCTCAAGCGGCTCCTGCCGTTCCACTGTTCCATAGTTTGGCGTGATAAACGACATATGAGGGCGTCGACCCGTCAAACACAGCCGACATCGGCGTCGACAAGGAATTCACTAGTCTCGGTCATGAGGATAAGGCATGGGGTAATTTTACAGTCATATGCATGGCTGCATGTAAACAGGAATATTAATTTTCATAAGCCATTAATACATCTTATTGGGAATATTGTCTTTTTTTGGAATATGCACAACAACCATAATATTTGGTGCATATAAACGTAATCAAAGTAAAAGTCTCCAGCTATGTAAATCTGCAGCTATGAAAGAGACTTAAAGGTGAACTTTGTTCCGCAACTGAACCAATAGTTACGAAGCGCAATGTCGGCGGGACGATGAAGAGAAACATTGAAAAGGGAGTGTAATAAGTTGGACTCATGCAGTTCACAGAGACGTTTCAGTAGTGAGCTACAAATTTCCAACTTCCACATGTGACTGAGTGGCTGAGCAGCCCCACCTGCTCGCTCACGTAAAAGCACCGACTAACAGTTAAAGACCTGAGGAGGAACTGAGGTTCTTTTCAGTGGGAGAAGCTCAGCAGGTGTCAAATCTCACACATGTAAGCTTCTCTCCTGCAGAAATCTGGGTTGGTGTGAGTCTGAGAGTTTGAGGGTGGATGTTTCTAGAAGACGGTGTGTGTGTGTGTGTGTGTGTGTGTGTGTGTTATCCCAGGCCTGGGTATTTTTTGGGGCTAAGGAGGCGGGTGCCAAGCAGATGGTTTACACAGGTGTCTGCAGTGTATGAATTGTATGTGTATGTGTGTGTGTGTGTGTGAGGGAAGGGGTGAAAAAAGAGAGAAGGAGGGCTTGAGGGAGGCAGCTGGGGTCAAGTTCAGGCCACTTCCTTCTGTTTATAAAGCAAAAGTTGTTCCCTCAGTAGCTTGTCCATTGGTGTTTATGTGCATGTTGAATTTGCCTGTAAAATGTCCTCTACAAGAAAGTTGAAGAAATATCTTTAAATTACCCCCCAAAAAAGTTCTTACACTTGACTGAGGTGGAAAAGGGGCCATATGGATTATAGAATAACTATATATTTTACTCCCAATATTTTCCTATTTTTGTCCATCAGTATCAAAGTAATTGCTGAATCTGGGAACATGGTGACATCAGCATCAAAGACCCAGTAAAATAGACAATATATTTTCCCAGTTTTAATCCTGTTTCCCTTTGTTCATTGTTCATTTATCTCTCGTTATATAACAAATATATGTCAAATAAATCCATATCAGGTTATTTTTTTGCAGCAAATCCCTGTCTTTTCTCTGTTGTAAAAGGGTTTTAAATGTTTGATGACTCGTCCTGCACTCAAAAAATCATCCAATCAAATGAGACTTTGGGCGGCTAGACGGCCACACGGGTCATATAAAACCGCACACTGTTTGTGGGTCGGAGCAGACAGAGCAATATGGAGAGTGACAGGAAGAGACGTGTGTTTGGATGTCAGTGCACAAACACAATGTGGCTGAGGTCTAGAACTCATTCAAGGGAAACTTCACCGTCTTTGTGTTACTGCAGCGCGGGCGGACAAACTACACCCAAACTACACACACATATCTATGTCCATACCTATGTCTATATATATAAATAAACACAGAAACAAAACCATGCAGGTGTGTCCGTACTCAATTATCCTCATCATCCTCATCAGATTCACTGGTAACATCATTCATAGTTCATCATCCTCACATGCCAATCTCAAACATCTTTCTCAGCAGCATCAGAAGCCCATCATCACACTGCTAACTGATGACATTATCGTCATCATTGTGGTCACTGTCACTATCTACATCCCATCATTCTCATCATCACCATGACCATATAGATCATTGTCCAAGCATCATTATCATCCTGGTACCAATTGAGCCAGTCATCAATTTCCTCATCATCGCCGTTATCAGCATCACCTTCATCACCCTAACTATATTCAAAATCATCATCATCCCACTATATTGTTAGTTTTTTTCCTCATCAATGCCTTCATCCTCAACTTCAACATCCTCAACATGGTCACCATCACTGTTGTAGTTGATTATGGTTATCAGTGGAAAGGATACTGTTCTTTTTTTGTGCCTTACATTTTCCAAATATGACCTGCTGTCTGCTGAATCCACTCTAATAAAGCAGGAATGGACCAAAACAATCCTAAAAATGATCTTCAACAAAAAAATAAATAAAATGGTTGATTATTTTTATCCTCTTTTGATTTATTAACCACAAATGTAGGTTGCCATGTTCGACTCCAACTTCTGCTGACTGGACCACGAACGACTCACAGCAACCATGTGGGAGCACATTTGAATATTACTATTGTGCTTAAGTGCAACATTGAGGGGGGAGTGTGTGTGTGTGTGGTGGTGGTGGGGGGGAGTTATGTGTTGAGAGGTTTAAAAGAGAGGCAGAGGTGCCGAGTCAGCAAACAGAAAGGAGGGAGATATTCTGGGAGAGAGGGAAGGGAGAGAAGGCAGGGAAAAATAAAAATAGGAGAAGGATGGGGAGCGGCCTAAACCATGGATTTGGTGGTTTCCACCAAACTCAAATCAACATACACACACACACACACACATGCACACACACACGCACACACACGCACACACACACACACACACACACACAGATAAATGAAGAGAGGCTGCTTCATTTTGCACATGCAACCCAGCCATGGGTGCTGCTGGGGTTTGCTCTTTGTGGTAAGTGTGTGTGTGTGTGTGTGTGTGTGTGTGTGTGTGTGTGCACAGTGTGTGTGTGGAGCTGTGGTGTGCTCAGATGCTGTATAAAAAGAACAGAACCACTTCAGTCGCAAAGCTCGGGCTCCAATGCTTCCGTCGATACAAGGAATGTTTGTCAGAGCCGCAACCAGGATCTGAATGGCAATCTGGCAATTTCTGCAAATGCCAGATGGGACGACCCACCTAGTGGGCAGCGAGGCCACCACCAGCAATGTGGGGGGAAAGAAATTGACCTTCCGGCCACGGCCCACTTGATGCTACAACAGCCCATCTGATTAGGGTTTACACACTCCCAAAATGGTAAATAAGCTAACTTTTAGGCAGGTGCAGTGGTACCGACCGTTGTCACCCCCATGCGCCCCTTCAAGTGGATTCTTCCATGTAACGTCAGAGGAGATAATCAAATAAAATCAAGATGGAAAGAGCAAGAAAGAGTTGAATGAAAATACAAACTAAATGGATATTTAAGGACAGAAAATGCAAAAAGGTGAAAAGGGAGAGAAAATTAAATAATGCCCAGGCTGATGCTGCAAAATGTTATAAGATGACACATTTATTAATCAAAAACAACATTGTCTACCGTCGATGATGCCCGTGTCCTCTACCGGATTATCAATATATGGCATTAGGCCATCAGCCAATTTGCTGAACCAAATGATTTAGACTTTTTAAATATTTGTCATATTTCCTCTACATATTATATACTGGAAGAGATTTAACTGAGAAAAAAGTGAACTACAGTATACAGTGTATATGTATACAGAAAAATGATTGTAATTGATTGGGTGTCAAATCTCCCCTCAAATCCCAGTTGACATGTCCACAATGATGCAGTGCCACCATATTTGATAACAGACAAATTCAAAAGGGACAGGTATCAGCTCAGCGGTAGTGCTGAACAATAACTTAATAAAAAGAATAATGGTAATAGCCACAATTCCATCTTGTACACACAATCGCAAGCTTTTTTTGTTTGCAAAAATGCAAGGACAGAGACATCCTTTGGTGTCCCACAATCAGCCGCAGGAGGCACTAGCTGAGATTCAATTTGCGCGAGCAGCAAAGCCAACGTTTGCAAGAAGGCTGACATCTGCTGAACCGATACAACTCAGTCAAGACTCTGCGGTGACTGGGATTCAGGTGCAGGTTTGAAGGGACAGTATGCAGCTGAGTTTGGAGACAGGAAGCAACAGTGCGAGAGGAGGCAACAGCGAGGACGACAAGGTTGATTGACAAATCGCACTAAGTCTGGACAATTAGCAGCAGCCGTTGGAGGATTTTAAACTTTGAACTATGGGGAGACATCACAGAGCAAGTCATTGGAGGTAAAACGCGGTCACTCACCGTTGGTTTGTTGCATTGTTGGCTCCCAAACAACGAGCTAGTGCTGGTTCATTTACTCAGCATCAGCAGCTTGTAAACTGCTATCCTCACAACAAAATGCTTTTACATCTGGGACTAAGAGGACTAAGTATTGGGGGGCAATGATCAACTTTTGGGCTCAACAAGTAATGACAAGTACCTTGAACTGCTGGAACTTCATACACAGTTTGACCTCATTTTAAGAGAACACAGAGTAGTATGGTCAAAAGAGAAGAAGGGCAACATCATACCCGTCTTCCACTGTGGGTGAGGAATATATTTGCTCAACTGACGAGAAAGTAGAAAACAGCGATTGTAGCTGAAATGCAGCATGCCAAGTACTTCTCAGTCCTCATAGATTCAACCCCCTATACGACGCACATTGACCAGTTAACATTCATCTTTAGAATGGGTCATGATTTGGGGTTAGACTTGTCGAATTCCCGGAAACAAAGTTATGACAATGCCAGTAACATGGCTGGTAAAAACAGCCTCTAGGCACATCTTTTTTTTACAGACAAACACAGGACTTTCACCCAGGGGACAGCTGTTGGTGCCCAGTGTAAAACCAACAACCTTTCACTGTAGAAGCGTAGTTATTTGAACCCAAAACACAATCTTTTCTTTAACATAGGTAACTGTTTTTGCTATCCAGCATGTTAGAAAGTTCCTGCCAAAGCGTTAATACGTGACTAGTTGGGAATGATGGTAGGTTGCACCATGAGACACAGCAGGTTTTTTTAATCGGAAACCTACAATGTGATCATTGACAGGCTTTCCTGTATTACGGAAACCCTGCCCGTTACCAACTACGAGGGCTAGAGATCTTTCTCTCAACTTGAGAGTGAAGAATGACCAACTATGGGACAGAAACTACTGTCTGCGGTCTCACTGCTGGCCATTCAAACTAATCGGGGGAATTTACTTTGAGTATTGGATTAAAAACTTTGCATGATCAAAGTCAAGAAAGAAAATGGTCTGCCGAAGGTAAGGCTTATTTACCAATATTTCTGGGCAAATATGTGAAGCTGCTCACATACACCGTTTGGTTTGTCCCTTCTAGGCTACTGTGAGATGGAAGAATTAAAACCGTTCTGACGAATGATATAGCAGTCAGTTGGCACTATAATGCGTGTAAATCAGATGTAACCTCTCCTGAGGGAGTGGGTGGAGCCCTCTGCCTGGAATGTAGAATGGATATCAGTTTTTGGATAATTAGGGCTCAACAATATCTAAATGCAATTGACAAGTTATGAATCAATCAAAGTAAATGAAGGATTTAAGATTTTACAACAGCAGTTAGACAGCTCTCCTCTCTTCTGCCTTCCTATCGATTTCTGATTTTATTAAGTGTCATGCTGCAATATATCATATTTATATCAGTTGTGTAATGTGTAATGCTTTACTTTAGTTTAGTTTCCACTGTTGGACTGTCAGAGGAAATATTAATCCATTGTATTAGTTCATCTCTCTTATAACGAACACACATATTAATGGAGGGACTAGGATATTTGGCAGCTGTGAGCCTGAGCACCTTCTGTGTGTTGATATTTAAACAAAAGGTCATTTATTGTAGGAACGCTCTGCTTCCAAAATCTAATCAGAATATGTGTGGGAGTGTATGCATGTATGTGTGTGTGTTCTCATTGAGCAGATTGCAGCATAATCTCCCGTTGATCCTTTTTTTCTGACCGTCAGTTCCCACACTGAAATAAGTCCCATTAATTACATTTAGACTTTTCATAATTATCAGTGTCGCTCAGTTTCATCCTGTTAAATGTGTACACTCTGTGAATTAAGACAAGTGTAGTGACTGTGGATCTGCAGTAGCAAAGAACTGTAGTCGCTTGAATATTAATTAAAATTAATTATGTTGTATATTGCTATATATAATGTACTGTTGTATAAAACTGAAGTGGAGACCCACATGTCCAATCTTTCCCTTCGCTCTTTTCCTTCCTTTTTAATTTTTTCCGCGAAAGTAGTGAGAAAGTATTCAGAATCCACTTAATTATTATATTGATGATATATATACATATATATATATATGTATATATATAATGCATACATATATTGGATTTTTTTGAAACATCACGATGACTGAATATGTGACCTTTTGCCTTCTCACCCTGTAAAATCGAACTGCCTTTCTGTCCATGACTGGCAGCACATTGATTTTACACAATGTCCTATTTCCCACACAAAAGTCCTGTTTAAAGGAATTACATCACAATAAGGAGGTAATCGTACCATTAAGTTGCGTTCAAGGTTGTATTTAATTTTAATTCAAATGAAAATTGTTCCCAGTGAGGTCTGTATAAGGACACGCGTTCGATAACTTTTTAATGCAGTGACCCCAAAATCCTATTCACCGCCATTGTTTAGGCATGGAAGCAGAGATCCCAGAGACAGATATCTCAAAACCCAAACACTCTTTATGGATAGAAACCACAAGAGGTACGTGAGAAAAAATTATTTTGTAATTTGGGAGAACCGACCCTTTAAGTCCTCAAACAGCCCTTTGATGAAGTGAGTGCTGGCCAAAATGTCCTCACTATCAAAGTGTACAACTCTAATTGGCCGTCACAAGGACAAGAGGTACAAGCGAACACACACACACGCCGAACCCTTTCGCCCTGGTTCAAGGTGAAATTGAACTTTTACCAATTATCTTTCTTGATAAGAAAGAAATACACGACTGACCTTCTGACAGACGCACTCGACGTGTCTGTTTCTGTCACACACACACACACACGCACACACACACACACACACACACACACACACACACACACCAAGACACAACATTCACTATGCAACAGAGTAAGAGAAAGAGTGTTGTCTCAGCTGCACACAGGTGGAAAGTGTAATGTCTTAGATAAGAATGTTGTGACGTTTTTATACAAGGCTGCACCTGAAAATACAAAAGCAGAACATTTTCACCTTGTTGCTAAAACATAACACACTTTCTCACACTGCTTTGTCTGTGCTCTGAAGTAATCACAGTATGTAAGTTGATGATTACCTTGTCAACCTTATAGGGAAATGCAACAGCAATATACTGTATGTCAAAGTGACGTTCTGAAGAGAAACGGTGTTTTAAAGTAATCATAGGTACCTGACAAATCACGCCATGTTCAAGCATAAGGTGAATTGTACTTGGTACCAGAACACCTTCCCGCCCTTTTAGACACAATGCAACAACGGCGCCCTGAATCCATTATTTCCATTGGCTTACGCCACAACAGCTTTTTTCCCTGTGATGAGCCATTATCGTGTCTACTGCATGGCCAGTAGACATGAGTCAGTCATGGAAAATGGAGAAGAAACTAATAATATGTGTGCAGGCAGCAGGCACTGCCGAGTGAAGCCAATCACATGCGGAAGTGTCTTAAAATTTGTATTCTCTCTACTGACCAGCAGGGGGAGACTCCTCTGGTTGCTAAAAGGCGAATTGACCCTATTTTTCATTTGTTTTATTACCAGTAAACATTGTAAACATGAGTTTATGGTCTCAATCTCTAGTTTCAAGTCTTCTTCAATACAGCATGATGTTCATTTAGTAAATTATGGTCCATTTAGAGTCACACAGACCATAAAGCAGAGTATGCTTTAGGACGGGCTTACTGTGATTGACAGGTCGCTGCCTGCTAACATAGACGTATACAGTGCCTCTACGTCATTCCTCCGCATTACAAATATGGTTACTTCCGCTCATTGGCTGCAAAAACATCCAATGGGTAAAGTCATGATGACCAAGTCCATTTTTTATATACGGTCTATGTATTTGTGTCTGAATTTCGTGAGCTGTACAACACAAGTTTGCGCTTGTATCGAGATATCGGTAGGAAAGCCCTGTCCCGGACACAGTTTCTTTTCTTACTAGCAGGGCTTGTCATAGTTTCGTATGATGGGACGAATGCATCTTTGTTGCTGGCAACAACATAGTGACGAATTCCTGCTAGAAGTTTTAAAACTCTGCCTATTTTGCGCTGTCCCCCATGACTTCCCCAAACACCTATAGGCAGATGTGCCCTGAACACAGCGGCGAGCACAGCTCCAATCGCGTTGTGACTGAAAGGGCCTTTCGGCAAAAGATTACATTTTTGTGGTCGTATTATCAGATCTGTGGCCGTATGTCTTGGACACTCGGGTGGTGAGAGGAGCAGAGCTGTCCACTGATTGCATGGTGGTGAGTTGAATCAGGTGGTCGGGGGAAACCCAAATGTCTAGTGTGGGTGAACTGGGAACATCTAAAGCCCCAATACGCCCCTTCCAGATGAATTTCTCATGCATCCCGAGGGAACGTTGGGGACATGGAATTTGATTGGACCATGGTAAAAGCCTTTATTGCAGAAGGGGGCTGCTACGACATGGTCATAAGATATTCTGTGCTTGTGGCGGAGGTGGAGGCCTTTCAGGCTTGACTGATCTGGAAGCAGCAGACGCAAGAAGGGCATTGGCTATGGCGATCGCCAAAGCAAGAACCCTGAACCCTGGTGTGGGAGTAGTTTGGGGTGAGGCTATGGAGAACGATTTTTGGTTGGCCTCAAGGAAATTCTAGCAAACCTTTTTACAACGCACGCAGGAAGAGAAAGAAGGGCTTGGTTCAGACTTTTCAACAGGGGAAGAGAACTGCTGACCCTGACTGGGGATAATGTTGGGCGGTAGAAAGATCCCTTTTAGGAACTCCTGAAGCGGTCAAACTTCTATAGATGTGGCAGGGTTTGAAGACTGGCAGAAGCTTCACCCATGTCCCTTGCAAAGGTCTCTCAGGGAGTTGAGAAGCTCTCCGAGCTGGGTGTGGATGAGATTTACCCTGAGGTGCCGAAGGCTCTGGACATGGTTGGACCATCTGAAGATCAGGATGGTGGTTCCTAATTTTTTTTTTAAAGGCGGCCGGAGGACATGCTTCAAATATTGGGGTATCACACTGCTCGGCCTCCCTGGTAAAGTTTATACCAATTGTGCAGGTATTTGGTCATAACCTAAAGTATTGGATACATTTATATTTTGACTTGATGGTGGTGCTACTATTCTCTGGGGATCATGACTGTCTGTAAAAACAGTTCAATCCACTGCATTGTTGAGATATTTCAGTACGGATCAAGGTGGTGGACCGCTGGACAGACCAATATTGTTTATATTGTACCATAGAGCCACGCTGCTGGCAGTTAAACAGGCACAATGTCTGCTCCTCATTAACCTTTTACTTTTATAGGTTAGCATGTGCATTCCTTTCTGCTGGTCAGAACAGAAACACGCACACAAACACACACACACACACACACACACACACACACACACACAAACAATACTGCTCTAAGGCAGAAGAAAAGCCTTGTTTCACAGCAACTAATGGTTTTAATAATGTGTTTGTACGAGTCGGTGTGTGTGTGTGAGAGATAGACACCAAAGCACTTTGCAGAGATTGCAGGCAGCTGCTGGGAAAATACCTTAACGCACACACACACACACACACACACACACACACACACACACACACGCACACACACACAACGGGGCCTTTGAACAACCAGATGTGGTTGTGCGGCAGGTTGTGAGTATCAGTGTACCAAAAACAGGGTGAGAGGAGGGCTGGGACTGAAGCTAATAGAATAAAGACTTACGCAACCTGCTTCAGCCTGAGGACTCACACACACACACACACACACACACACACACACACACACACACACATGTGCAGTCAAAGGTAGTGGGAGGATCTTAAAGTGATTCCTGTTTGTCATAATTTGGGTCTTATAGTGGTTCTGTCCAACATTTCTATCAATACTCACTAACTTCATCGCTCAAGAGAATGTGCCTAGACACACGAGTCTCGGGACAATCAGGCAGTCGGACTGGTTCATAACAACCCCGGGCTTAGTCAATTTTGAAGGAGAAAATGAAGCCAACGGTATTTATTTTTTTACCCAAACTCCATTACAGATAACCATCAGCGTTTGGGAGAGTCTCGAGGGACCACTAAGACCTGCAGTCCTAGGATAACGTGACCCGTGGGGCTAGCGAGCTAATCTGCTAGCACGTTTACTGCCAGCTGACCAACGTTGGCTGTGCAAGCTGTCACAATGTTGCCTTAGAGACCACGCTGGTTGTGGGTTTCGACTACGTTGTTTCATGAGTTTTTATAACAGAAAATTTAACAATGATCAAGGTTCAGTCGGTATAAAAAGAACATTTTTTTATCTGTTGACCATGGTGGCAATGAGCTGGGGCCTCTCCATAATCACATATCATCCCATTTGCTGGGCCACAGACCCACACCTTAAAGAATGTAAGCTAAAATATAGAATAATATAATTGAAACATTGCTTGTATTGAAGGGATCATTGCATTTGTTGACATCATTGATTGTAATTTATTTATTTTTAAATGCACAAATCTTTTAATATGTAAATAGCATGTGTCAGTGTCAATACAAATCCTACACAGTGTACATACAGTGTAAAATGATCTTTACACGTTGATACTGTAATCATCCAGTTTCTGTATGTCCATTCACTATTTACTCATTTGCACTTGTATTGTTTACACTTAATTTGTAATTTTATTTTTGGTCATTGGTTCTTTTTATATATATTTATATCATAATTACTCCTATTTTTTCACTGCTTGTGTACATAACAGTCCTACCTATTCATTAGCTGTATCTGTCCAACTTTGTTGTCCTTGTCCCGAGCTTCTTTCTGTGCAAGTCCATTAAGAGTTGGAGTTCAATTCATTGTATGAGCCAGCACACTTGGCCAATAAAGGTCTTTGATGAATCAGCTGTGCTTGCTTCAGGTCTCGCTTCAGGTGTCTGTTAAGTTTGCTTCTATATTGATTGTTTTTACATTTTGCATTGATTACTGATTACAATAGAATCCCACATGCTGCTTTATCACAACTTAATACAGGTGAAAGGATTAAGAAGAGCTGCAGGGTGACACAAGCTTGTTTCTCTGTTTGCTGTGCAGAGTTTTAGTACTTTTTCAAGAACAGTACTGTTATGCACTCCCTCGAGAGTCCCCATAAAGATTCACTCTCATCTTCAACTTTGCCCTACCGTAATTACCATAGCTGTGTGCACTTACTTTTCCAAATGCAATGGGGGATTAATCCTGTGGTTTTCACCAGAATTATCCTTAAATTATTACAGGATTTAGAGATTTTAAAAACACATGGCGTTGTTCTTGATCATTTACATCAGGATGTTTTATTTTTGACTGTTCACTTTCAGCCTTTTCTCAGACTGAACTGGGACTCTGAGTCAGGAAACAGGTAATGAGCATCTCTTGGATTCTGTCGCTCGCACGCACACACACACACACACATGCACAGGCACACGCACGCACACACAAACACATACACACCTCTTTTTCCATGTAGACATGTACGTCTCCTTTCACACTTCACCTTTCAGCAGAGAACAAAGCGGTGTAATTAAAATTCCACACAGTCAATTAAGACATATTTTGAGGTGTGAGTTCTGTCAGGGAGGGAGTTTAGTGTGTGTGTGTGTGTGTGTGTGTGTATGTGTGTGTGTGTGTGTGTATGTGTGTTTGGGGGGTGTGACGATGCACCAAGCTATGTTGTGTGCTGCAGGACATGACACGCTTTTCAGGTGAGTTTTCACCTTTTCTTCTGTATCTACGTCTTTTACTTCTTCATCCTCGTCCTTCTCTCAGCGTCTCTTCCTTTGCGTCTCTTTTCTGATTCCTGAACTTCTGTCCACAGCTTATCCTCCTACTTTGGCACTTACACTCTGCTTTCCCATCTTCTGTAAATATACATTTTCTCCCTCCAGTCCTTTTTGCACGTCACACCGTGGCAATCGATGCTCAGAGCAAGTCCTCTGGACGTCAGGTGATTGAGTACTGTGAGTGCAAAGAGTGAGAAGGTAATTAAAGGAACATTCCTTTCATAAAAAAACAAACATATTCTCTTTGGAGTATGTATATATATAAACCCATTTTCACTTTGGAGGATCAGACGATCTCCCACCGACATGTTAATTACATTAAAGCAGGCGCCATTGTAAAATGGCGCCGTGCCAGCAGCTCCCTGTGTGTGTTTTAATTTTAGTCTTTTTTCACTCTTTCCTCTCTTCTTTTAGTTCTTTCTTTCTCCTTAACGTTTGGTTCTTACGGTCAGACAACGGACCATAACCTTTTTTCTCAACTTTTCTCGTGGCTTTCTGTTGCTTTTCTGTATCTGTGTAACGGCGAGCCACACACAATGAGCGGGGCCATTGTTTACTCCCGTGATCAGCTGTTCGCGCTGAGTGAGCCGCGGCTGCTGCCCGGCGCCAGGCCTGTGATCCCTGCGGAGCTACGGAGAAGATGCCGGGGCTGCAGATCTGGAGCCAAACGGAGGGCGAAGAGGAGGAGGTACAAACCTTCAGTACCGGCGATACTACTGGGGAACGTGAGGTCTTTGGCAAATAACACGGACGAGCTCGGCGCGCTGGTAAAGACCGAGAGGGACTTCCGCGAATGCAGCGTCATATGTTGCACTGAGACATGGCTGCACGAGGATTTCCCGGACCACAGTGCGTCGGTGCCCGGCTTCAGGACTGTTCGGGTGGACAGAGACGTTGTTCAGAGCGACAAGAAGAGAGGTGGCGGGATTGCTGTGTATGTGAAAGAGAGGTGGTGTAATCCTGACCATGTGTGTGTTAAGGAACGCTTCTGCAGCCTGGACATTGAACTGTTAGCCGTGGGGATGCTTACTTATTATTTGAGTTCTCGTCCGCCATTGTTGTCGCTGTGTACATCCCCCCATCAGCTGACTCCGAGACAGCAGTGGACACCATCCTTTCCACTGTGTCTGGACTGCAGATTCAATATCCTGGTGCATTTTTGGCAATCACTGGAGACTTAATCACACCACCCTGGATAAAGCCCTGCCAACTTTTCACCAATATGTTGACTGCCCCACAAGAAATAATACAACCCTGGACCTTCTGTATGCTAATGCAAAGGATGCATACAGTGCCACTGCCCTTCCCCCCCCTTGGCAGGTCTGATCACAACCTGATCCTGTTAACACCCAGGTATGTTCCTCTGGTGCAGAGGCTGCCTGTCACCACCAGGACTGTGAGGAGGTGGTCTCAGGAGGCTAATGTTGCCCTGCAGGACTGCTTTGAGTCAACGGATTTGGGTGTGCTGTGTGGACCACATGGGGAGGACCTCAACAGCATGACGGACTGTATCACAGAATACATCAAATTCTGTGAACAAACTGTCATACCATCCCGGACAGTACACTGCTTCCCCAACAACAAGCCATGGATCACCAGTGACCTGAAAGCTCTTCTTAACAAGAAGAAAGCAGCTTTCAGGTCGGGGGACAGGGACGAGCTCAGGAGAGTCCAGCGCAACCTGAAGATGAAGATCAGAGAGTGCAAGGACACCTACAGGAGGAAGCTGGAGGCCAAACTCCAGCAGAACAATGTGAAGGAGGTGTGGACTAGAATGAAGCAGATAACCGGCTTCAAGGTTGGAGGGAGACAACCAGGGGGCTCCCTGGAGAGGGCCAACAAGCTAAACTCTTTCTTCAATAGGTTTAGCTCAGAGCCCTCATCTGTCTCCTCCACACACCACATCTCCCAAACACCTCCCCCTCTGTCCCCCCTGGTGTGCTGCATGGACTCAGAGCTCTCCACTTCAAAGGGCTCTGCCACCACCGACACTATGACCGCCCTCCCCCCCCTCTCTGTGACGACTGGCCAGGTGAGAAGACAGCTGGAGCGACTCCATCAAGGAAAAGCTGTGGGACCTGATGGCATCAGCCCCAGGGTCCTGAAGACCTGCGCCATCCAACTGTCTGATGTCCTTCAACACCTCTTCAACCTGAGCCTGAAGCAGGAGAAAGTCCCGGTGCTGTGGAAGACGTCGTGCCTGGTTCCCGTACCAAAGAAGACGACACCATCTGGCCTCAATGACTACCGACCAGTTGCCCTCACATCTCATGTGATGAAGGTGCTGGAGAGGCTGGTCTTGGCCCACCTTCGACCGCAGGTGAAATCCTCACTGGACCCTCTGCAATTTGTATACCAGCCTCATATGGGGGTGGACGACGCCATCATCTACCTGCTGCAACGAGCTCAGTCGCACCTGGATGGAACCGGTGGCTCTGTGAGAATCACTTTCTTTGATTTCTCCAGTGCATTCAACACCATCCAACCAGTGCTGCTGAGTGAGAAGCTGCGGGTGGTGGGGGTTAACGCATCCACCGTCTCCTGGATCACTGACTACCTCACAGGCAGACCACAGTTTGTCCGATTAGGCCGTGTGCTGTCTGATACGGTGGTCAGTGATACTGGAGCCCCACGGGGAACTGTCCTGTCTCCCTTCCTGTTCACCTTGTACACCACTGACTTTCAGTACAACTCAGGGTCATGCCATCTGCAGAAGTTCTCTGATGACTCTGCAGTGGTCGGGTGTATAAGGAACGGACGGGAGGAGGAGTACAGGACAGTAGTGGTTGACTTTGTAGAGTGGGCCGGTAGAAATCACCTGCGTCTGAATGTGGCCAAGACCAGAGAGATGGTGGTCGACTTCAGGAGGAAGACGACGGCTCCACAACCGATGAAAGTTCTGGGAGAGGACGTGGACATGGTGGAGGAGTACAAGTACCTGGGTGTCTCCATCGACAACAGGCTGAACTGGAAGACCAACATCAATGCTGTGTACAAGAAGGGGATGAGTCGACTCTTTTTCTTGAGGAAATTTTGATCCTTCAACGTGTGCAGCAAGATGCTGGAGATGTTCTACCAGTCTGTTGTGGCCAGTGCACTGTACTTCGCCGTTGTCTGCTGGGGGAGCAGCATTGGAGCCGGAGACACCAACAGACTTAATAAACTTATTAAGAAGGCCGGCTCCATCATTGGCTGCAAACAAGACTATCTGGAAGAGGTGGTGGAGAGGAGGACACTGAAGAAACTATTGTCCATATTGGATAACCCGGACCACCCTCTCCACCACCTACTGCAGGGACAGCGGAGCACTTTCTCCAACAGACTGATTCAGCTCCGCTGTCACAAGGACCGATACAGGAAAACATTCCTGCCCTCTGCCATTAGACTCTATAATAAATCACCTCTGGCCAAATCAAACACAAGACTATAACAATGCTACACTGTTGTTGCTGCTGCTGGTGATCTTGTGCACTACTGTTTTGTTTATTTTTTCCTACTTAGTTAACTTAATACGATTCTACTTAGTGTATATACTGTGCATTTTTATTACTTTATCTTCTTAAATCTAATAGGTCCTGCTCGGTTATTTTATTTTATTACATTGTATATATTGTGCATTTTCCACACTTAATATTTTTATTTTATTGTGTAACCCTGTTTGCTGCTGCCACAGACAAATTTCCCCTTGGGGATGAATAAAGTACTATTCTATTCTATTCTATTCTATTAACGATAGCAAAGAGAACAATGTAACAACAGCAGCATGAGAGGATGAGCAGCACAAGAAGACAAAAGCTGTGAAAGTGAGAATTTCTCACCTCAGCAGCCTTTGTCAAGGGGTTCATAACAGTCATTCAAACTTCAAATGACTGTCAAAAACATAATTAAACTTCTTTCTTTAAATCTGAGAAGGCAACTTATGGCAACTTAAGGCAACTAAATCTGACAAAAGTTTGCCTTTGCAGATATTTTCTATTAATTTGGATTGAATTACACTTATTAAACAACTAGAAAGTATATAAAAATCAAACAGACTTGTAATATGAGATTCCTCATTTCCTTAAAAAACAGCCCATTAGCCTCTAAGTCTGGAAATAAACAGTTTGAACAGGTGAGAACATTTTCTTCTAAGCTCGTTATCATTTCCTGCAGCGAGTCAGCGAGCTGCAGCACACCTTTGGGGGAAACTTGGCAGAACTGATGAGGAAGGTGTGAAGGTGGGAGAAGGAGAAAGGTAACGAAAAAGAGATTCCCTTTGGGTACATCTTCACCTCTGATGAAGGAGCAGGTTGAGATAAGAGGAGGGAGAAGCTGGGACGAGTCCATGGAAATGAAGCTTGAGCAAAAAGCGATGTGAGCTGATAATTTGATCTCTAATGGGGAATTATTTATGTCCCCACTATTAGGGTGTTATGAAGTTGTCAGAGAGTAATTGTACGCACCACTCACCTGATTGAAATACTCTATATTAGAAAAAGAAGGTGAAATCAACAGATTTCTCTCAACAGGCCTCTGCACGTGTTGTATGTGTTGTGCTTTTTCCATTTACAAACATGTCTGCTGTTTTGATCCACAGAGCTGAAGGACTTCTGCATGTATCTGTACCTCAACAATATTGCATTTGTACTGTATTACAGAGGTTCCATAGTTAGGTGACCAGGTACCATGACAGTGTAGTTCTGTGGAATAATAATGCAGTTCTAAGGAATGAAAATGTAGTTCTTTTATATGATAATGTAGTTGCATGTTATGATAATATAGCTCAATGGAATGATGGTGTAATTCTATGGAATGATAATATGGTTCTATGGTTTGAAGTTGTTATGTTATGATAAAGCAGTTCTATGGAATGACAATGTAGTCCCAAGATATGATATGTTGTTCTGTAGTATGATGATGTAAGACTGCTGTATCAAAATGCAGTGTTGTTGTGTGACTATGTAATACTACAATATCATATAGTCCATGCTGTGTTAATGTAGTTCTATAGTATGATAATGTAGTTCTTTAAGGTTTTCTGTAGCTTAATTATAATACTATACTACATTATTGTAGCTCCATAGTGTAATCATGTGGTTCCGGGGCTTAATAATGTACTTACATTATATTACATTACATATGGCATAAACATATCCCACAGTATAATTTATCTCTAAATAAATAAGGTGTTTCTATCTTGTAAAAAATGTCCGTCTGTGGTATCATAATGTAGCACTACAGTATAACACGATCACGTATGATGTATGTAAAGCTCTTGTCCACTTGACATATCAGGACGGATCAGTTCATCACTCAGTCAATCTGTCAGACAGAACTTTATTAAACCACAAACAAATTACAGGCTACAGACCATCTGTGTGTGTGTGTATGTATGTGTGTGTGTGTGTGTGTGTGTGTGTGTGTGTGTGGTGTCGTGTGATGTCCATATGAGAGCTCTAATAGAGTAGAGTGGGGATCAAAGGGCTCTGCAGGCAGCCACTGTGGTCTGGTTCACCACCGATACTGACGTCAACACACAGGGAGATGGGAGAGAGGGGTGAGAGAGGGTGAGGACTACCCGGGCACTTCATCGACACACGCACACAACCACATTTCTGGTCTACATAACTCTTATTTTCTCCATTACACATTGTGTTGAGGAAAAATGAATGTCAAATTCAGCGAAAAGATGAATTTTACATGTGCATTTTATTGTATTTTATCGTAAAATCTGGCTAACTGGATGAATATAATACAGTTGAATCCAGTTCATAACTAAAATAACTATTAATAACTACATGTATTTGTCTGGTTAGAACCTTTACTTTACAGATAATCTATCAGTATTTAGAACACTTTAGACCTGCTTTTCTCAATCAACACCCACAGGTGGGCCTCAGAGCGCCATCTAGTGAGTCACGGAGGTACCTGCGAATGGTTCCATTAAAGTATTTTTGGTGGGTAATATAAAAAGCTAATTATTTTCATACATCTGAATGTGCTCAAGAATTCACATTAATTAAAAAGGTCAAATTCCAATGAATAATCTCAATGAGTTTATGAGTATTGTTTGAGTATCACCGTCACATCATCAGGTGAAGACAAACGAGTTTAGCTACTGCAGGAAACCATCTTGCACCAGCATGTGGTGAGAAAATCTATATATATTTTCTTTTAACATACTGTACAGTTGACAGTGGCAAAATACATATTTACCCATTTTATGTTTTTTTTTGGTCATGTTCATTTACTTTTTTAAGGCGGTCCTCTGAAAATTGCAACTGCCACAAGAGGGCCGTCAGTTATAAAAGATGACAACCTCCACTTTAGAACATTATTTAACATGTACACTCTTTAGACTATTCAATTTTTCAAACAAACCTCAAACTATTATTTGAGAATTTACTTTTATTTGAGACTTTAAAGTGTGATATTCAAATGATTTACTGTTTCATAACAGTGTATGTTCTAAGAAATGCTTACATTTATAGAAATCTTTGGTCACTATTCAGTGGTTATCTGCATTCTTTAGCCCCATTTGCAATTCTTGGAAGTCTCTTCTACTGTTTTGCTTTGGAGTCTGCATGGAGAACAGCTCAGTTACGTAAACAAACCCACCGATCCCATTTCAGGGAAACCAGAAGGAGTGGGGGCAAATATGAGAACATGGACTAAAACAAACAAAACTGTAAATCGGGAAACCCTCAAAAACATGCATGAAAACCTGGTCAAACACACAAACCACACCGTGGACGTCCAATGAAAACATGCTGATGCACACACATGTATGTTGCACACACACACACACACACACACACACACACACACACACACACATACACGGTGCTGTCCACAGGTGGCTGCTTGGAACCAGAAAAGAAAGCTGATTATTTTAGATCCTGTCATCCTGGGCCCCCGGGCATTCACACACGCACACACACACACACACACACACACACACACACACACACACACACTCATCAAACCACGAATGAACTCTAGTCAAGTGAATGTCACCTGTGAATGCAAAGTGGGTTGAAAGGTTTTAGATGTGTCCAAACTGAGTCATTAACTGAGACTCGTTTAACGTAAAACGCTTCATTTCCTGCATTCTGATGAACGTTTATGCACCAATTGATGATGTAAATGTTTATATTCATGTCATGTAAAACACAAAATTCAGGTGGCAGCTGACAATATAAAAATGATATGAAAAATATAGATTTATTCTCATGTTCTGAACTTTGAGCCCAGTCATACTGTTCCTCTCTCCTCTGACTAAGCACACTGCTCTGTGTCTGATTCATCCAAAATGCACGAGGCGAACAAACGCCAATGGAAACTGTTTCTCCTCCAGCGGGAACATGAAAGAGTGAACCATGAGGCAGGTTGTTAGCATTAACGTTAGCTATAAATTTTGTGTGTGGAATTTTCCAGTTGTCTTTTTTTGCTTTTGATGGAGAAAGCTATAGCACTTTCCCCCTGCTTCTAGTTTTTGTGCTAAGCTAGGCAAATCACATTCTAGACCGATCTCTTACCCGGATGCACGAAGATATTTCATCATTTGATCTCAGAATTCTTTTAATATGCCATTTACACAGGCTCAAAAGGCATGAAGCTGCTTTGCTTTACTCTTGTGTCCATATTTGCACGAGTGTTGCAGTTAAATTGCTCGGAAACAATCATTTTTTATGATCATAGCAAATAACTAGAAGGGCACTCGGAGAGCGCAGACCTCCGTCAATGCCGTTTCCATGAGTAAAAAAATAATGTGTGTATCCGCCACGTGATTATGATGCGCTCTACCAAGTTTCATAAAAATCGGGGCCAGTAGCTTTTTCCGTAATCCTGCAGAAAAACAGACAAAAGAACAAACAAGCCCAACCGAAAACATAATCTCCTTGGCGGAGGTAAAAAAATAAAACTTTTCAAACACAGAGCTGTTTGTCAATCTTGCTGCAGTTCCTGCCAGCCACCAAAAGAGGCCATAAAAGGTCAAAGATCAATAAGTGAGTCTTTGCAGAACAGAGCTGACTGAGGGTTGTGAGAGTCTCCGCTTCAACACACAGCTACAGAGGGAGCACGCATCCGGCTGAATGGTGACCAGATGGGGACAAAAATGTGCGTGTGTGCCACAAGTTGGGTTCCAGTTGCCACGAGCGTCTCTAAAAGAATAAATGCTTTGAAAATAACTCAAATGGGAGACAGATTTGATGATGGTGACGTTCTGTACGCTGTAGCTCAGGGGTGTTTTGGGTGTTTGTTAGTGTGTATGTGTGTGTGTGTTTGCATGCTAATTTGCCTGTGTGTGTGTTTGTTATGCTGACCACCGGGTGCGTATCTCAGTGGGGTTGACGTCAGGTGCAGCGCAGGTGGGCAGCAGGCGGAAGGGATGAAAAGGTCTACAAAATAAACACACCTGATCTCATGGACTCGTCACAGAATGTTTGACTGCAGTCATGCTTGCATGTTTATTTTTCACAGTGAAAAAAAATGACTGTGTTTGAAATTCTTAGTTTGCTGCAGACTAACTCTGAAAGCTAGCGTCCTCTAGAGGCGGCGGTGTTCATTAAAGACACAATATAACAGTGCTGGACAGAACAAACAACATGCTGACGAGTCAGTTATTTTAAGAGCTAAAAATGAAAGATTTGTCCTGAGCATGGTACAAGAGGAAAAGGTCATTCAAATCCAAACAGTTCATCATCTGGAGATATATTTAATGAAATTTCATTGCAATCAGATGAATGTTGAATAAACCGACCAATTAACAGGTTACAGTTGATGAACAGGTCAACAGGGCCTGAACTCCTCTCATTCATGCCGGCCAATTGCAGTTCTACTTCCAAGTTTACCTCTGTCCTCTTTGAACTTGTTAATGATCCGTCGGCCGGCTGTCTTTCAGAGGCTGAAGCGGGCTGAGTTTAAAGTGAAGATACTGGTGTCATAAGACACTAGGCGACCTAAGGGCTCCATTGGTTCCTGCTAGCTTGTCAGGAGAATTTAAGCGAGGTAAAGGTGGCATGGCGATTTTCAAAAGGGGTTCCTTGACCTCTAACCTCAAGATATGTGAATAAAGATGTAGCTCAGAGGTAGAGCAGGTCGTCCAAGACAGTTATTGCTCCCGCAGTGTGAATGTTGCATTAATGTGAGTTAGTCCTGATGTTCCCTTTAGCGACATGCGACATAGCAACACTTTATGCTAATCACATGCAGTTTAACATGCAAAGCTAAACACATTATCAACTTAAACATAAAAGGTTTATTTTTGACCAAAGTTATGTGTAGATTGTGTTTCCTCCTCATTTTGTTTCTGTGTGTGCGTGTGTGTGTGTAGTTGTGCTACAAGGACAAACAGTGCCCCCTGGGGTTGAGTCTCCTGCTAGTCTCCTCTCCTGTTATTTATTCCTCTTCAGCTTCCCATCTTCCTCATCTTTCCTCCTTCATCATTTTCCCCCATTCCCTCTTTTTTCCTCTTCCCATCATCATCTTTACCTCCATCATTCATGTCCTTTTTTTCTCTTCCCGTACCCTCTGTGCCCTTTTCCATTGATGTTCACGATGGAAGGGGAGGAGAGGGAGTGACACGGTGAGGTTGTGAGACAGACAGAGAGAGAGAGAGAGAAACAGAGAGAGAGAGAGAGAGAGAGAGAGAGAGAGAGAGAGAGAGAGAGA
>NW_022280046.1:8550197-8557856 GCF_004355925.1 Anarrhichthys ocellatus
AAAAAAACATCGTCTCACTCCTCAAATTTCCACCTCATTTTTACTCCCCCTCCTCTCTCCGTCTGTTACTCTCAATGTGTGTGTGTGTGTGTGTGTGTGTGTGTGCATGTGTGTGTGTGTGTGTGTGTGTACAGCTATGGGTGTTAATGGAGTGAATGGAGTAAATGGAAGGGAGGGCTAAGCTAATTTTCCCTAAAATTGAGATTGGTTCTAATACATCACACACACACACACACACACACACACACACACACACACACACACACGTTGTGATTAAAAGCAGCCGAACACATCGACCGAAAAGACGATCTGAAACGAGGACCTGATGGATGAAAAAATGAAACATTTTACCACCGTGGCAGATGGATTGAGGAAATGTTTCATTTATAGAACTTAAAAAACACTCAGCACTAATGTGATTCAGGCAGAAAGGAGAGGATGAAGAAAAGGATGAAGGAGGACAGTCAGAAATGAAGAGATGGAGCAACTGAGGGTGGACACATGATGAAAAACATGATGAAAAATAGCCCTCATCACTGCAGTAGGGCCAGGTTCTGGTTCTCCCTTGCGTCCCTTGCCTCCAGCAGCATAATGTCCATGTTGACTGGCGGAGCAGTAAGGTGAAGCTCTGCTCCTGGTCGCAGGAGGAGACACTGCTGCCGGATGCAGAGCTCTTAGCCTCCCGCCGGAGCTCCGACTGCAGGTCAAAGGCTGCAATGAAGCCCGATCTGGAGTCTCTCTGATTGGTGGACTGGTCTCTGCTGAAGGCCCCGCTGGAGTCCGAGCTTGAAGAGTTTCTGGTGAGCCTGGATGCCGTAAACCGATTTGTCTGATTTCATTGGACCTGATGACGAGCATTAAGAATAACTATATAGAAATAGACAATCTTCTCTCTGATGGTCTGATTTACTGATGTAGGTCATAGAGAGGCATCAGTAAAACATTGAGACTGTTTCATAACCAGTTTTAAGTTAAATATTAGTCTTATGAACATAAGAAGACTTGACCCTAACTGAAAGAGCATTTAGCAAAGAGCAACACAGGAATGACACAAGAGGAGAGGGAGGAATGAGCAACAGGCGATCAAAAGACAGTGAAAACAAATGACAGCAAACTCTTTAAAAACAAGAACAAGGAAAAAAGAATGTAATTACATCATTTAAAATAGTTGTATGATAACAGAAGCTGTGAAATAACCTGAGACCAGCAGGTACTTTTCAAAAAGCTGGTAGTCTTTTAAAAAGAAACAAAAAGAAAGGCTGAAGGGGAAATAGCAAAAAAAAAGAAGTGAAAAGCAACAACTAACAAATAAATCAACAGAAACTAATGCCAGCACTTTAGAATAGACACATTTGGAATATAGTCTTACACCAGATTTCACTTCACTGCTTTGTCCTTTAACCTCCTCTCTGTTTACATTCAACACTCAGTTACCAGTTTATCAGGTAAACCTACATAATACAACAGTCCTGCAGCAGATGCTGTCTGCATCTATACGGAGAAGTCTTTCTGCTACTCGGCCTGTTCTCAGTGATATCAATGGGCTGACAAAATAACAGAATGTATGTCCGTCCTTTTAGTCAAATTGACTTGAGTTTTGTCCTCTTGTCTTGTTAATTCTAGTGAGGCTGTCACACAAAGTTTCATCTGAGTATATTTTAGGGGACTGAAGAGGTGCATCTCTCATAAAGGACCTGGAGGAAAGACAAAAGCGAACAACGATAAAACACATTTCAAAAAAGTGCAAACTGAAGTGAGTGAAGAGGAGGTGTGCAGATGAAGGTATAGGTTTTGATTAGACAGAAGAATCATGTGCATTAACATATTTTGGGCACTGAGGGAGACAGGCGGTGATGGAGGGAGGTGAAAAGAGGAGGAGAAGGAGGAGGTGCAGCCCCCCCCCCCCCCTCGTGCCCTTAAATAAATTCCACTGGCGTCTTGTAAATTTTTATTTTTGTGGCGCTGCCTCTGCTGCTTTTTTGGCTGCGGGCCCCATCTGTCGGCCAGCTGCTAGATGTTTGGGAGGAGGAGGAGTGTGTGTGTGATTTCTCATCTTAACCCTTCACACACACACACATACTAATACAGGGAGAGATTAAACACTATTGGATGGAAATGTTTTCAGGTGTATGAATATGCATAACGGGCAAGAGAGGTTTAAATCAGTAGGAAAGAAATCCAGAAGAGGGGGCCAGGTGAAGGAAGAGAGAGGGGGGGGGATAGGAACGAGGGATGAAGGATGAGCAAAATATACTAGGTGAGGAGAAAGAAGGATGAGAGGAGGAGGGAAGGAAGAGGATGAAGAGAGAAGAAAGAAGAGGAAAGGGTGGAGGAGGTGAGGAGAAGGGAGACTAGAGGAGAGGAAAGAAGTTGAAGTTGGAAAAAAGGGAAAGAAGAGAAAGTGGGAAGAAAAAGAAAGGGACAAGAGGAAGAACACAGATGGGGACAGAAGAGGAAGGAAGAAAGGAGGGAAGGGGCTGGAAGAAGGAAAATGGAAAGATAACAGAAAAAAGGGAATGAGTGCGGAGACAGAAGAGATGAGAAAAAAAGGAAAGAGATGGAAAAGAAAGGAAGGAAACAAGGGAGGAAGAAGACAGAAGTGGGCGAGGAAGAAGAAAAGCACTGAGGAGCGAGAGGGAGATGAGGGGAGCTGGAAGTAAGAAAAGAAAGGGAGTGGGTCGGGGGGGAGAGAGATGGATGGATGGATGTGTTTGGGCGTGGTGCCAGTCCCAGGATGGGGGGACCTTTGGGCAAGGCATCAGGGGGAAACAGAAACAGATGGTTTGTGAACCTTTTATTAGGCGTGGTAAAGTTAAAAAAATAAAAAAAAATCACCAAAAAAACATTAATCAAGCGCACCCTGGAAACGGCAGCTATTTCCTGTCGCTGTGTAGTTTTTCTAGAGGTAGATTTGCTTTTGTGTTTTTGTCATATTTTTGTCATTTGACCATCATTTTTCTGACATGATGCTGACTGAAGTGCAGACGGAGACTTGCTCACACTTCAACTGTATTTGTCTTCCATATGGGCAAGCTGTGAGACAGATTAAGAGAAAGACGGTATCAAATCAATGAGTCGAGACCCAAAAACACTGGAACCTACGATTCCCATAGTGCAACCTGATATTGTCTTTCATTAGATTAGCACAAGCTTTTTGTTAAAGCTGCTCTCAAGCCCAGGCCGTACGGACCCTAATGACATCACTATGACATCATCAGGTTTCTTGCCAGACTTGACAAAGACAAAGGACATTATACACCTGTTGTGTGTCCCCAATCTCCAAAAAACTAAAATGTCCTCACTCACAAGACACAAGCAAGAATCATCCAACAGGAACATTCCCAATAATCTCAACCATTCCCTACGAGAAGGACCACACGGGTTATTTTTTGTTCACCTGTCCCAACTTTCCAAAAAACTCTTTGTTTTTTCACAAATATCTAAAACGTCCTTATTTTCAACAAATGTCCCCCACTGTTCAGAATGCGCTAAATTTTCCAAAATGGTGCCGCAACCCAAATACGTCCTCACTTTCCAAACATGTCCTCTTTGCAAAATGTTCTCAACTTACCCTGAAATGTCACCACTCCCTAAAAATGTCCCAGCTTTCCAAAAATGTCCCCAATATCTAAACAAAACAAATAAAAGTGTCTTCACTCACAAGGTACAACCTGAAACTGGTCCAAACAGACTTCTTGAAGTCATGACAATTTCTGAAAGTGTGGACATTTCTGTGGAGGGACAACATTTTGGAATAAGACGTTTTACTTAAAGTTAGGACATTTTTGAGGAGTGACAACACTGAGGGCATTGATGGTAAATTTGGGCAAGCCAGCAAACAAAGTGTTCATGTTGGCTGATTCTGCAATACACAAAGTACAATATTAACCGTCATCGGTAAGGTCTGGAATATCCACAGAACATTGTTTAGGGACATATTGTAATGACAAATTTCAATGCACATTTTCAATGTTGTGAGTGTCACAAAAATGTAAATAAATAACAAAATCAAAACAGAATCAGAGGAAGAGTTTTCGATGTACTGACCCTTTAAGATATGATTGATTTCAGTGGTGTTTAAATGTTTGATGGAAGACTAAGACCACGTCCAGAACTAGCTCTGTTCAGAGGGAGTTTTTATGGGTCATATAATTGCAATTATACTTTAATATTTGTTTAGAAAAAAAGAGATACAAGAAAAAAGAAGTTACATTTCAAAATGTTTAAGAATGAAAACTAAGAGAGCTGCAGAAAAGAGGAAAACTGTTGAAATGTGTCATCGTTGCATCTTTACTCATACTTGAATGCTATTTCAGTATAAAATACCTTATACTTATATAATACGTTTACCTTTCATACATCAGATGAAAGTAAAATGTATGTGAGTAATTTCCAGAAAATTGGTGTCAGGGCTGTTTCTGGTCTTTTATTGTTCTTCTTTTAAACAGTTTGTTTGAGAGGGTTTGTTGATAAAAGCAGCAGAGCTGCTCCGATTTCTGTTCCCCTTATTGGGTCACTGAAGGCTTTTGTCCCATAAATAGGACCAAGCAAACACGCACACACACACACACACACACCACATCCACTGCTGTCTAAAGCAACAACATAGGAACAAACAAATAAAAAAAAAGAATGAAAGAAAGAATCACCTCGAACGGATTTATCAGCCCACTGAGAGAGAAAGAGGATGTTGTGTTTTAGAATGTCCGCTCAGTGAAAGTAGGTCACAAACACACACACGCACACACACAGCTACAGACACACACACTCTCACACACACACACACACTGTGTCTGACCTGGACCTAAAAAAATACAGCTACAATCACAAAGGCCTACTCTATATATGCGGTGTGTTGATTTGTGTTTTTTAAGCCTTTTTTCCTTGATTATTAAAAGACTTGCACTACAAGCTCAAGCTTCGAAACACTCTTTGTGTGTGTGTGTGTGTGTGTGTGTGCGTGTGTGTGCGTGTGCGTGTGTGTGTGTGTGAGTCTGAGTGTGTAGGCTATATCTATGAGTTTTTGTGCTATGGCATTTCTATGTTTGTTTGGACCAGTTTCAGGTTTGCACCTTATGAGTGAAGACATTTTTGGGGGTTTTGTTTGAAGACATTTTTGGGGGTTTTGTTTAGATATTGGGGAGGTTATTGAAAGACATTTTCTTGAAGTCATGACAAAGTGTCACTCCCCAAAAATGTCCTGAATTTAAGTAAAGGTTCTCGCTCCGCAAAAATGTCCACACTTTCAGAAATTGTCACGACTTCAAGAAAATGTCCACTTTCAAAAATGCCCTCACTTCACCAAAGTGTTGTCCCTCCCCAAAAATATTCACACTTTACAAAGAATGTCCTCTTTCCAAGTGTTCTTACTTTCCTAAAAAGTTGTCTCTCCCCGAAACATGTCCTCACCAACTAAAAATGTCCTCTCTCCCAAACGTCCTCACTTTCCAAATATGTCCTCTTTCTTAAATGTCCTAACTTTACAAACAAATGAGATCTCTCCCCAAAAAATGTCCTGGGTTCCCAGAAACGTCCCCACTGTAATTTGAACGCCAGTTATTTGTGAAATTTATTATTTGTGCTTTTCGATGCAAGGATTTAAAATGTTTGTAATCTGCGCAAACCGAAAACAGAAACTGAGCACATTTGGACATTTTGGACGAATCGAATCCTTGATCCTTTATATCAGTTGAAGAGTGACCTGGCTGAGAAGCCTCCATGCTTTATTCAGCAGACATTACATTAGAGACCCACTCAGGCTTTGGCACGATAACCCAGCAGGTTCTCTTGGCTGCTGAACGGTTTAACATAATGTAGTTCGCCGACCAGCCTTTGGGAATCGCTACCTTAAGCAGCACCTACACACACACACACACACACACACACATACATACAGGTACCTACCAGCAGCCCCTTTTTAAATTTCCTCCTTTTAAACATATTTTGCTGGTTTGAACGGTTGGACTTTCAGCCTCATTTTAATTAGCAATTTCCACAGAGGAGAGCTTAAATGAATCATTAGTCAGAAATCCGTAAGCAGTGCCAGTTTTTTACTGAAATAAAAACCCCAGGGGCACCAAACTGGCATTACCTATACAGTCATTTTATTCTAGTTTTCTGCCTTTTTCTTTTCCCTGCCTCTTTTTCACTTAACACAACTCCCCCGGCTGAGCGGGAGACAGGCCCTAATTGGTGGAATATTAGAAACCATTATTCCTAATTAAACATCACAGAACACACTGTCAGAGTTGGACCGGCGGAGTGATTTAAGACGCGCTGAACCTCTGGCTCCGTCACAGAGTCTATTAGCGGAGACGGACGGGGGAACGCTACAAATTGGCAAGCAGACGAACAGGCACAACAAAACTCTGCCAGGGTTTTCGCTAGAACAGGTGCAACCATCTGCGTATATATGTGCACGTGTGACTCCACCAACGAAACACAAACGTGCACACCTTTCCTCATTCCTTTGATAAGGCGACAGAAACAGTTGAGGTACTTGTGCATTCATGCATTAATTGTCGTGAAATCAAATGACAACGTGTGACCTGAAAGTGGTCCTTCTTGAATTATTACAGACTGTGCAGCTCTACAGAGCCTTTTTAGTCGCTTTTAGCGCATTGTTTTGGTTTTCTGGGTCCTTTACTGGTCTGGTTCAGATCTCAGCATTTTCAGAATAAAAGCTAACAAACTCACTGCGTAGCAACAAGTGGCAAGTGAGACAATAGCTGCGGAACAAAAGTGTAAAAGCGTCCTAAAGATTTAAGTCCTGGTTTATGTGGCAATGCTCATGGCTGCCATGGTAACAAAGAGTGCAGTTTGCAGCAAACAATCCTTGAGTAGCTACGTCGTCAGGAGAGCATGGGGTGTCGCTGTTTCCAGCCAAACCGGTTGTTTTTCCATCACGCCACGATCAACCACCATCTGAGGAACTGTGGCGGTGTGGGCTAAACACCGTGGCAAACATGTCGTGTTTTCGCTAGTTGTGCGAAGACAGCAGCAAGTGCATTAGAGGTGACTTAATACTGTGTAAAGAGAGTGAGCATAACACTGTGAAGCTGATATTGATTTGGTCAAATTCCACATGTGCATCGTTCTCTGTATACTCTCAAGCGCGCAGTTTGAATCCGGCAAAGGAATGGCGGACTCCGCCACTAACAATGTGGACTAATTTGGAGAGGTAATAACTGAATATAATTGAATTCAATGGCAAGTGCGGAACCATAAATATTCTGCTGGCAATGACCCTGATGAAGACCTGCGTCGGCCATTTAAAATACATTTTGTCATGTAGAATAAAGGCATTTGAATTTTGCACAAATACTACACTGTGCCTTGGATTATTTTTTAAAGAGTCCTTCACAAGATTAAATAAGCACAGTACCTTAATTAAGGATCCGAAGAGCACCTGTATGTAATCAACACAAACATGCATAGTCTTCCTTATCAAAAATAGAGTTTGATTTCAACAAAATCAATTAAAATATGTAATAAACATAGTACTATGAACTAATGAGCAAAAGAGTTAAATATACTCGGTGGCACTAAAAGTAACTACTAAGTATTTGCCATAGAAATGTATCCATGTTACAACTGAACAAACAAAATACTGATATATATATATATATATATATATATATATATATATATATATATATA
>NW_022280046.1:8557866-8568810 GCF_004355925.1 Anarrhichthys ocellatus
ATATATATATATATATATATATATATATATATATATATATATATATACACAATGTGAGTTTGTCAGTGAAAAGCCACATGTGGTTTAGGAAAACAGAACATGGACAAAAAGCATTCGGACGCACAAGGGTGTCACAGACCATGGGACACTTTGGCTGTGTGTAATAACCGAGCTGATGTCGTCCCAGTGTTGATGATGTTCAAACTCTCCTTCTGCTTTAGTGTCCCCCGCGTCTCTCAGTCCCAGCGTGGCGCCTCCTGCATGATTTCAGGTTTGGGTTTATTGGTGCTTTACGACCCTCAGACCTGCTGTCGCGCACATTAAACACAGACGCGCACGCTCGCGCGCACTGCCATACGCTCGCATGTGAATCTGGCACAAAAACACTGAAAAAAAATGCAAATGTTGGCGGCATTGTCATTCCGCACCACGGTCTCCTCTAGCCTTTAACGGCACACAGACGCACACGAGCTTGCCGGTGGAGAACGCACTGTGAAAAACTCGATTCAGAAATAACATCAGAATGAATGACAGCTTCATTGCCAAAAGCGAGATCAAACATGTCGTAGGCAGAGAAAAAAACAGGCAAGTGATAAGCAAAGAATGTTATCTACTCCAGGTCATTACTGCTGTCAGTGCAAGAGTGTGAAGGAGCTTCTTGACACTCGTCGGGGGATGTAAAATACTTGTAGTCACGTCAAACCCAATGCCATAACATCCTCTACCTGTCAATCTCACAGAGCATCCTCCTCAACCACCATTACCCTTCCAACAGCCATGTATTAATAGACCCATGCCAATTAACACTGATGAGCATCGGCACTAACAAGCATCCACACTGACAGGAGCTTGATACGAAATGCTGCGAACACAACCAGAGTAAGATACTCAATGGTAATGTGCTCGGATGTGTAAAGTGGTGGGTGCTGATATCTTAGAATATGCAGAGCTTTAGACTGTATGTGCAATCATTGTCTTGTGAGTGTGCAAGTTAACATTTCACTCATTCATGCAAGTGAGTAGTGACGGAAAACTTCGATCGATTCAGCTGTTACAGTGTTCCACAAATGAAGCGGTCAATAGCTGATTATTTTAAAAAGCAACCAGAGGAGAAAGAGGAGGAGGCGGGTAAGATCTTCTACTTGAAGCTGCGACAAGGAACTTTCAATTTGTGTCTTTTAGCGGCCCTTGTAGACAAAAGTGGTGTTTATGAGCACCAGAGTCCCGTTAACTTCTCATTTTACTGCAGCAAGGTCTGACAGTCGGTCCTGGTTCTGGTTCTCCCGTGCCTCTCTTCCCACCAGCAGGCCCAGCACTACGTCCGGGGCTTCCAGCAGCGTGGTTTTGGCGTGGTTTTCCGCTGGGACCGGCGGAGCAGAGAGGCAAAGCTATGCTCCAGGAGACTCTGCTGCTGGGCTCTCCACCACCCGTCGGAGTAGGCCTACTGGCTGCAGTGAGAAAGGGGCAGCGAGGCCGGATCTGGTTCTTCTTTTTTTCTGTCTACGGTGGATTGGTCGCTGGCGCTGGACTTTCTGTTGAACCTTCATGATTTCATCAGAAGGAGTCCGGCCCGGTGGCACCGACGACAACCATTAAGAATAATATAGCCAATCTTCTTGCTGACTGTCTTGTGAACTTATGAATGTCATACAGAGGCATCAGTATTTAATTGAAGCCTTCAGAACCAGTTTAAAGTTCCTCACAGTAACTTTGATTAAAAGTACTATTACCACGATTTAAAAAAAGAATGTTCGAAGTTAAAAGTCCTGCATTCAAAATCTTACAGTATTTAATCAAGAAAATGAACATAAAGTATACATGTAAAAAGTACTCACTATGCACACAAAAAGGCTCTTTAATTGTGATATCATTATATATTATAATATTAAATCATTATTATTGATGCAGCAACATGTAAGATGCATTTGAATGTTGTGGCTGGCTGCAATAGAGTTAATTTAATGTAATCTAATACTGCTGGGTGGTTTAATATATAATAGAACAATACATTCTATTTCATAAATTCATTCTTAGTAAATGTAAGTAAAAATTACAATATTTCCCTCTCAAATGTAGTGGAGTACAAATCAGCATCAAAATTGTACTCAAGCTGAGTTTTTGAGTAAATGTACTTATTGACTTTCCACTACTGATTAATACCAAAAAGGGATGTGACCAACTGTGAAAGTAGGTAGCACCAATGTTACCAGTGGAAAAAGTTAGTCTGGAGCCTATGGGCAGAATACCCTAGTATGTGTCTGGAACACAGACGCACACACACACATACACTCTGCCAACCATTCAACAGGTGCAGGTTCATGGTGGAGATGGCGGGGGCGTTTGTGTGGGAATGTTAATTTCCTGAGTTTTTTTTTGTGTGTGTGTGTGTATAAAATTGGTTGCTGAAAGCCAGCCAGCTGATGTCAGGCTCTCTCTCTCTCTCTCTTTCTCTCTCTTTCTCTCAAACACACTCTCACAACACACACTTATTAAACTCCGTTAACACTTTTTTTTCCCACTTTTTCCTCACACATTATAAACAGGAGCCTCTTATATGGATCTGGCATTTCTCTACCATGTCAACACACATAGCATAAACATAAATTACCTGCTCGCTCTCGGTCACACACACACACACACACTGAATGACCAATCTTGTGCCAAAAATCCAATTACCCTGGCTGCTTTTTAAACAGAGCGTGCTGCATTAGCGTCGGGCTGCGTGTTTAAACACTACTAATAGTTTGAAGGTTAATTACTTCAGCTGCAGTAAGCAGTCCGTAGTTATCACCGGCTATTACCTCAAGCTGTAACGGTAACGCCCAAGGAACTGGAGTAACACTGCTGAATACGTTTGTATTTTACAGAGAAAATGACTGAAGTTGGATGTAATACCCAGGTGACAACCTCCGGTTCTGTTGAATGAAGCGGTTCTGTCTTAAAACGTAAAACTTGCATTCTCTCTACTGACCTTTAGGGGGCGACTCCTCCGGTTGCAAAAATAAGTCCAATTGTATTGAAGTCTATGAGAAAATGACTCTACTTCTCTCTTGATTTATTACCTCAGTAAACATTGTAAACATGAGTTTATGGTCTCAATCTCTAGTTTCAAGTCTTCTTCAATACAGCATGATGTTCATTTAGTAAATTATGGTCCATTTAGAGTCAAACAGACCATAAAGCAGGGTATGCTTTAGGGCGGGCTTACTGTGATTGACAGGTTCATACGCTACCAGAGACATATACAGCGTCTCTACGTCACTCCTCTGTATTCCAAATATGGTAACTTACTTATGGGTTGTGAAAAAAATAACACGGCTACTGTTGTAATCCAAGAAATACGTCCACTTCTTATATACAGTCTACGTATATAAGCATATCCACGAGCAATAAAATAAATGATGTAATGTAAGTATGTGGCTATGGTAGTGTAGCAGTAATACTCTTCGTAGCTGTGGATGAGATCACGCTAGCTAGCTTCTCAAAAGTATTGAGACCGGGAAGGTCTGGTGTCAGGTCAGGTTTGAGTGATGGGCCTTCGGAACAATGGCCGTTAGTTTTTGGGATAAATGAGATTTCGTCCAATGGGACATTTTTCAGACGATTGAGGTTTAGAACAATGGACCGTCAGAACAGTGACATGACACTGGTGGAGGCACTGATCTGAGGGAACATTGGACTGACAAAACATAGACACGCACCACAACTTTGCAAGAATATGCAAGGCAGAAATTCAAACTCAGTCTGAACACACTTTTACAATTATACGACATTGACAAAAGTATGATAGTATCATTATATCAGCAGTAGCAGTAGTCATAGCAGTGGCATTAGACCTTGTCGTAACAATAGCATAAGGAGTATCAGTATCAGCAGCAAAAGCAGAGTAGCAGTGATAGTAAAAGCTTTAATAATTGAATTCAATGTCTCAGTGAAATCATCAATAATTCTTAGGTTCCTTCTAATATTCAGGAGCTGATGTTCTTGTACAAAGTGAATAATCTCACATTTCCCTAAACCTGATTCTCACTGTCTGCATTGACGCCTCTCCCCCTTTCTCTCTCTCCACACATTCACTTGGAAAGTAACATATGTTAACTTCTCAGTTGTGATTCTCACAGCCAAAGAAAACATATTTCAGTCACATGAAGAAATCAACATCACACCACCTATTCATTTCCTCTTGGCAATGACTTGTATGTGTTTGTGCACACATCTACGTGTGTGTGTGTGTGGTTTGTTTTACAGTGCTTGTGTGGACCAACCCGTCGCAAAACTTTTTCTGTGAGGACATTTTTACTTGTGAAGACATCATGGCTGATCCACACAAGGAACAATACTAGGATGAGTTCAGTGGTGGGCCGTCAGGGCCAGCAAAGCCTTCTCTGCTGGCCTAAACAGAATCACAAAATTATAGCTATTTCATGATTAAATAATTTTTCACAAATAAACTACATGTATTATAATTTATTTTCCAATTATCTTATTTTCTCATTGCACAGCTACTGTCTTCCTCAGTTGCTCTGCTTCCAGTGCAGCTTGTTTTAAGTAGAGCTTTTATCCAATCAGATTTCACCTCTGTGTCTCTAGGTAAGAAGAGAGGCCCAGGCCTGCAGACTCACAAGTGAATCCCTTTGCAGTTTAAGTGAATGGGGACGATATTGTTGATTGTCATAGTGTTCAACCCATCAGATCTTTAGTTTGACATGGTGGGCGTATTCTTTGACGTGACAGAGCATTCTCAGTAGCCTACAAGTACGTCAGCATTAACGTGCGGCTCAGCTTTAACGTGCGGAGTGATTGGTCAGTGGGCTAGCGTGACTGTTGTGAAGGTGAAGCTAGCTAGCAGAACTTAGTAGTAGTGGTGAGAGTTCAAGTTGAAAGATATGTAAGAAGTTATGACATTGATATGACATTTTTAGTGTTTTGCTTGGTGTAGTCTTTTTTTTGGCTAGCTTTGATTTTTTAACACTCAATGGCTGAAGGAGGAGGAGAAACGGATTTGATGACGGAGTTACTGGCAACGCATTTCTGGAGGACATTTCAGGAAAAAATGGACATCGTGAGAACGGGTCGGCCAACCCCACAGCTAGCAGCCCTGACCCAGCATGGAAAAGTATTTGTACGAACGGTATTCCTGGCTAACAGCGTCGGAGAAGCATTGCACATGTTATGGCTGGGAATACGTTTAATTTGCGACTGAACGTCTTGGTGTTTGGAGCTGTTTGGAGCTACGCTAACCTGAGGTGGCTAACCAAGGCAGCAACACGACACCATAGCACGACAGGACACTTACAAGCTACGGTGCTTTTGAAAACTTTTACTGAGACCCGAGATCTACAACTCAACGAATAAGTTCGCAGGAGGACCTCTGGCTGAAACTGAACCACACCGATGTTCTGTACAACCATGCCGCAGTGTTGCTGGATTGATGTGTCATGCTTTCTTGTCACATAAATATATGTGACTGGTTCTTGTGAGTTTGTTCTTGTCATTGTGTTAATTACATTGATTTTGACTATATGCATTGTCCATTAATGACGAAGCATCCCGTCATGCACGGGGTTAGGGTTGGACATTTGATTTTCTGTTTGGGGTGTTTTCCTTAACAATGCAAGAATTATGGTCTGGAGAAATGGGGATTGTGTGGTGATTGCTTTAGCCCTGTTTGACAGGGCTAAAGACAGGGGACAGCTAAACGCTACGGGGAGAGTTTGTAGCATGTGTGCTCCTGTTGTTTTCATGCTAAGCTAGTTTAGCATAGTGTGCCTACCAGAACACACGCGCCTCACCAGAGTACAACGTTGTGGTTCCGGAGTCAGAGTGTCAGACAACATGTTGCCAGGTTGAGCATAGTCCACCGAAAACATAATATTTCCCTTCTGCATTTTCCAAATGCACTGGTGTTATTCAAACATATTGTTTGGTTCGTAAGCCTCGTACCGAACGGTTTAATACGAATACGTGTATTGTTACATCCCTAGAAACAAATAATAACCCGTAGCTGTGGCGTCATAATGAGGTTATTAGGAGGTAGTTCAACTCTAGTAGGACAGTACTGAAGGCCCAGGTATACAATGCATGGCCCGCCAATGGATGAACTCCTTTGGTCTATGTTTTTAAGTTTCGGAAGAGGGCCTCCTATGCTCTGTAACATCAGAAAAGTGTGTTTGACAGTACTTGTGAGCTCCCCCTGTTGAACACACTCCAGTACTGCATGCAGAATTTGATGTAGACGGCAAACAAACAATCTAATCTTCTGATAGTCTAGAGAGGTTGTTTCAGTGGTGTGAGAACATGACTGTGGGGCTGCACGGGAACAAAACCTCATCTGATCTACTTCACACCTGGTGGGTGTGTTAATAGGGACCCGACGATGTGCAGTATATATGTTGGTGCAAATTGGCAACGCAAGTTATTGAATATTAATACCTTTGGGGGAAAAAAGCAAACGTTTTGTTCCAGCATTGTAAATGTAGGGATTTACCAACAGGACTAGTCTGATCGTGGTCCTTATCTTCACAAAATCTTTTTCCAAAATCAGGTATTTGAAACGCAGGTTTGTTTTATAATTATACCAATATGGTACTTAGTTTACGTCATTGGACCTCTCTTATATGATATTCCAACATGCCTGTATAAAATGTGCAGAGTTTGTTGTTGTAATTCACTTCTAATAAAAGCGTCTGCTTTCTGGAGTTTGTGTTAATGTTAGATATTTCCCTAACAAATCACTGAGGTGATGTATCCCTCCGACGTCATTATCAGGCAACACAGAGGTTGCATTAGTGGTTTCTAGGAGCAGGTAACGTTTTTCTGAACAATAAGTATTTGTTTGTAGAGATTTATAGATTAGAGTGAGAGAGAGGAATATAGTAAAAAAAAGATCGAGCGAGAATTAAGGGGACGGAGAGGAGGATAGAGTGCGAGAGCGAGGGATGACAGAATGAAAGAGAGAGATTAATAGACGACTGAGGTAGTTCAGAGAGGAATGCTGACAAGTCTCTTTCAAGTGTTGGAGAACGACACACACAAACACACACACACACACACACTCATGTCCCAGCGGAGGGCAGGTGTAGACAGCACCACCATCTGTGTATCAAAGCTTCAAATATTACCACTGACACACACATTTTAATATAGGTGTGTGTGTGTGTGTGTATGTGTGTGTGTGTGTGTGTGTGCGCGCGCGCGTGTGTGTTTGTGTGTGTGTGTGAGAGAGATTGATTGGGCTACTTTTATCATCTTGGAAGAAAATAATGCATTTTTGAGCTGGTTGGGCAAGTTCTATTTCTATTACGTGTTTTTTTTTTTTTACAGATAGTAAGTAAACACAACAATCGCTGTAGCCTTGCTTTTTGCCACATCCACCTGCACGCTCTATGGTACCACCACTGGATAAAGCCTGTACAATCACAAAGTGAGGAAAATCTAAGCAAAGACATCTGAGGGAGTGAGACCTAAAGTCCTGGATCGCTCCTGTTCTGGAAGACAAATTACTGTCATGCTTAAAATCAGGGGCCATCTTGATGACCACAAGATGCACAAAGCCTGTTGCGTATCCATTGTTAAAGCCTTTACCAAAGCCACGACAAGCAAAGACAACCAAAATAGTGTGAAGTAAAGGTAGCAATGTGTGATTTCGGGGGGAAAGTCTGAAAAAATGTCCAATTGGACTGAAAGCCCTTTTGTCCGGAGGCCAGTTAGCCCGGAAATAAAACGGCCATTCTTCTGAAAATACAAGGTGTCCCTGCAACAAACGCACATGGCACATGGCTCATTATTATGTAGAATGACATCATCTGACCTGATCAGTGATATTTGTCTTCCTACTGTTTAAGGCATGACCCACCACTTTGCCTCATGTTGCCTTCATTGGTTGGGTTAGTTAGGTTTAGGCGTGAGGAGTGGCATTAGTTAAGTTTAAGAACCTGATGATATTTGTAGAACTGGATCTAATCAGAGGGAATGGGAAGCAGGTGGGTGAGGGGCTGATGCAGGAGAGAAGGTGGGCGGTGGAAGGCTAGACCGAGCAGATTAGGGAAGTGGAGGAAAGGTAACTTTCAAATGTATCTTTTAAATTGACAAACATCATGTGTTATTCATGGCACAATTCAAACGGGATCAAAAAATGATTTGTCTCTCATCGTTGACTATCGTATCTTTGACCCTCTACAATAATGTAGGGCTGCATGATTATGGTCAAAATAATAATTGCGATTATTTTGATCAATACTGAGATCACGATTATTCATCAATTTTTGAGGAGAAAATATTTGAATTGAACTTTCACATTTAAATAAATGGTGCCACATTCCTGCTACTGTACACATCTTTGTGTCAAAATAAAATCTTCAATTAGATAGTTCTTCTTCACCTGAATTCAGTACATTTTCATTTTTTCCATAAGCGGAATGTTTTAAACATCAACAGTCGGTCATGCTCATTTAATTGTGTGAAGCCAAAATCATTGCGTTTGATATTGGGTTCATTGTGCAGCCCTATAATGATGTGTGGCCTGTTTGAACAATTCCGAGAAAACAAGATGGAACTAAAGTAATGAAAATAATATCAATGATAGAAATAATAATAAAAGTGAGACTAAACTAAGAATCAGATTTTGTTATATAAAGTGTGATGACAGTTAAAGAGAGTTCAGTTTGAGTAGAGTCACCTGACTTGTAGGTAATGGATGCTACACTTAAGGTCACAATGGCATGCAAATACTTCAAGTGTCCTGCAGGAAGCCTTTAATGCCTAATGTTAAATATTTGACGATGTCTCTGTGTGTGTGTGTGTCGGTGTGTCGGTGTGTGTGTTCATAAACTCCATAAATTAGAATGAGATGAATAGTTAAATATGAAAATATGACAGGCTGGTCGTTTGACGCTTGTGCGCATTGACAAGAGACATCTGCCCCGGCCTGTGGAGAGAGAACAAGAACAAGTGTAGCGCGCGGGGGGGGGGGGGTTGCACAGAAAACTTCTCATTTACATTTATTCCCGGCCATCTAGCTGACACTCTTCCTGTGTGCAGTTGCGTAAGTGTGTGTTTCTTTTCGTATTTTTGTATGTGTCTGTGTTATTTTGTGTGTGTGTGTGCGCGAGCACGCCACCTTCTGTCAGAAGTGGGCACAAAAGGATGAGGAGGTCTCGGGAGAGCGAACGGATGAGCAGACAGCGGATGACGGCGAGGGACGGACGGATGGCGACCCAAGGGCTGAGCGAACGCCGCTGCAGCAGCATCGGTCTGATTAAAACACGCGTTTGTCTATCTAATACTTTAATGAAATATTAACACAGTTAGCTGTAATTAAATTAAAAGGAGAGTTGGTGCTGAGATTAGCGGCCATGTGAGGACAACCTTAGGGGGATAACCCCCTCCCCCAAATGAATACCAGAGCATAAGCTTAGCCGCTCTGCTGTCACACACACATACACACACACACACACACTCACACACACTCAGGCTCATTATGAGCGTGTACACGACGGCAGCTACACACAAACAAAAACATCCATGTAGCTACATACACTGTTAATGTTTTAACCATTGTTCAATGTGTTTTTCCAGAATGATATTTTCAATAAAAGGTCAAGGTTCAAAAGGGCCAAAGCTCATAAAGATGTCACTTCATTATAGAGTTGCAAAATGGGAGGAGCTGCTGGTTTCTCAAATAGTTTTACCATAGTCTGTACATAAGAAGTGGACGTAGTCACCGTGACGTCACCCATTGGTTTGTGGACAACGATTTTGAAGTCTCGAGTTCAGCTTTTTGGCCGTCGCCATCTTGGTTGTTTGGGCGGATTTGACCATATTTAGACTGCAGGGGCCATGATAGAGATGCCGTATACGGCTCTGGTAGCGGCTTTTCAATCACAAGGTAGCTCCGCCCTAAAGCATACTCTGGTTTATGGTCTATTTGACTCTAAATGGACCATAATTTACAAAATGAAATTTATGCTGTATTGAAGAAGACTTGAAACTAGAGATTGAGACCATAAACTCATGTTTACAATGTTTACTGAGGGAATAAATCAAGAGAGAAGTAGAGTCATTTTCTCATAGAATTCTATACAACCAGACTCCATTTTGCAACCAGAGGAGTCGCCCCAAGTTGCACGAGAGTGTGGAGCTAAGTACAACAGAGCGCTGAATAATACATTTTTACCCACTGCGGGACTAATAAAGGATTATCTCATCTTATCTTATTTTTCGGCGACCAGAATGTTAAAATATACTTTCATCAGGCTTCTTCCCAGTGAGCTGTTTGGGGGTCAGTCACTAAAGTCACAAAGGAACATATTTCCTTGCTGACTAGTAGTGACGTCTAGAGTTACAAGTATAACAGGTCGTCACATTTTGCTTAAGCAGAGCAGAGCTGCCAGACCAAACACCTCAGTCAAGTTTTGTTGTTCAGGTTGGTCTAGAAGAAAGTAAAAATCTGGAGGTGCTTGGCAGTTTGAAGCAGAAAGTACAGTAGAAGACAGACGGGCTTAAGCTTAGTTCAGCAGCAGCTGAACATAATGGTCCCACAAAGCTGGTACTCATTAGCAATTAACACACCGGCTCTTTGATTTAATTCATAAGCCCATCTACCAGCCAGCCATACAGAAAGACTGGAAATCATAATCAACATAAAACAAATGTAGAAAGATACAATCTGCCTTCACCAAGGCAGAGTTTTGATTGGGGTTCTCAAATAACAAAAAATGATATTTCAAAATATATATCTAACAGAGACATCTGTTGAGTTGAAAATATCTTTCACTCTGCATAATCCAAAGCAACACTGTTTCCTAATCAAAGAGTCATTAGTGTTACTAGTCACAAGAGTTGTTAGTATTGCTATTCACGTGAGTAGTTAGTGTTACTAGTCAAAAGAGTCGTTGCCGTTGCTAGTCATGTGAGTAGTTAGTGTTGCTAGTCATGTGAGTAGTT
>NW_022280046.1:8568820-8595319 GCF_004355925.1 Anarrhichthys ocellatus
GTGAGTAGTTAGTGTTACTAGTCATGTGAGTAGTTAGTGTTGCTAGTTGCAAGAGTCGTTGGTGTTACTAGTCACTTCAGTCACAAAACTTGTGTCACTCACTTATCACATGTCTCGTTAGACACTTGGTAATCACGTGACTCATTAGTCAGTCAAGTTGACGCCACCATCCTTGACCCTAACTAAGTGGTTTTGTTTCCTGAACCTAAACTTCCTGTGAAGGAAGTTTATTTTGAAAAGACACTATTAATGTGACTAATTTAAACTGACACTGTCCCTGACAGGTCCAAAACTGATGCTAGAGGGGTGTCTTGAGTGTCATAGTTTTAAACTCAAGACCACTTATCAAGCCACAGTTTTTGTCAAGTTGGGAGTGAGAATGTGTTAATTTGACATATTTACAAATTGAGATGTGCAAAGACACACACACGCACACAAACACACACACTAATACAGGCATAATTACACAAAATGGCATGTTCTCTTAACTCCCTGTCTTTAACACACACGTATTGAAATGAGGGGATTACCTTTGTGTGTGTGTGTGTGTGGGGGGGGGGGGGTTCTAGAAAAGGGCTTTTACTGTTAATCATGAAGGGTATTAGGCTCTAATAATGACTAGACTAAATAGACTCTGAATGACAAGTAATAACATTAAGCGTGTGTGTGTGTTTGTGTATGTGTCGGATAAGTCAGCCTGATACTGAATTAAAGCTCCCAATTAGCCGGAACTATTTGATCTGCATTCACCAGGCCTGACCTGACACACATACACACACCTCTGACAGCAATGTTTGCTTTTGAATGCGTGTGTGTGTATGTGAGAGAGAAAGGGTGAGAGAGAAAGAGAGAGAATGTGTGTACTATGGTAAAGAGATGCAACACAAATGCCAGGATAATTAAAAATAAAGAGATAGTTATTATGTAAATCCATAAATTTGGACAGTGGCTTTCATATCAGTTATATTCATATAGAGATAGCGAGAAAGAGAGAGGGGGGGGGGGGGAGAAGAGTGAGTGAGTTTGTTCGCCTGGTTTAACAACATTATCATAATTAATCAGATAACGCTGACATTATTGGTGTAGGAATTACCATCACACGTATCTGTCTCCTGCTAGTTGTTATTGTCCTTTCATTGTTTCTGTAATGTGATTAGTAATATCAACAATTAATTGACTCTATGTAATATTTAAATCATGTACTCAGCCCTGATGTGAGCCGCTGCAGTATAACATTTTATCTGACTGTATCAACTCCATAACTGTCATTAAAGACTCTTCCCCTTGTTTTTGCAACCAATGAACGGAAGTTACTATATTTGGATTGCGGAGGAGTGACGTAGAGATGCCATACAATTCTCTTGTAGCAGCAGCGACCTGTCAATCACAGTAATCCGCTCCTGAAGCATACCCTGCTTTATGGTCTATTTGACTCTAAATGGACCATAATTTACAAAATGAACATAATCACTTTACACGACATATCATCATTAAACCATTCACACACATTCATTCACTAATGTCAGGGGCTACCATGTAAGTTGCCACCGCCACACTGATGACGCAGCCATTGGGATCAAGGTAGATTCAGGGTAGTGTCTTGCCCGTATATGTGAAGTGGACAAAGCCATCGTGATGTCACCCATTGGTTTGTGGACTGCCGTTATGAAGCCTCGAGTTCGGCAGTTTCGCCATCACCATCTTTGATTATAGCGGTCTCCATCTTGACTTTTTACGAACGGTAAACGGAAGTGACGATATTTGGACGTAGAGACGCCGTATACATCTCTGGTAGTGGCAGCGACCTGTCAATCACAGTAAGCTCGCCCTAAAGCATACTCCGCTTTATGGTCTATTTGACTCTAAATGGACCATAATTTACTAAATGAACATCATGCTGTATTGAAGAAGACTTGAAGCTAGAGATTGAGACCATCAACTCATGTTTACAATGTTTACTGAGGTAATAAATCAAGAGAGAAGTAGAGTCATTTTCTCATAGACTTCTATACAATCTGACTTATTTTTAGAACCAGAGGACTCGCCCCCTGCTGGTCATTAGAGAGACTGCTTTGAGTTTTAAAACAGAACCAGAAGTTTCCAGCTGGTCTTGCCCAAGGACACTTCATCATGCAGACTGGGGAAAGCAATGCGGCGCAAGTGCAGATCATCAAAAATTCAAACCATACTTTGATGTTTCATTTTTACCTCTTTACTTAAGATTTCATTTAACTTATTTTTTTTCTTTTTACAAAATGTACCGCTCGCTTCCATCAAGTGTCCCAGTAAGTCATGAGAGTGATTCAGCATGTACAGTAGAAGGACCCTGAAACTGAAGCAGCCAAGTGGAATGGAAAAGTTTTTAATAAATACCAATAATTTCCCATTTATGTCCCATGACATGCCAAAAAATGTCTGCTGTGAAAAATCAGTTTTGTCAGCTAAGTGGTCAGCTGATCTACGGGGAACAAAAGGGACAACTATGCTTCTGTGGAAACAGCATAACTGTAATATTAATATTATTGCATAATTTTCAACACTTCAGATAAGGCAAACCACTTACCGGAACAACAGCAGCAGTAACGGCTCTATTGTTATACAGGTTTGTTCATCAAATTAAAAATGTTGAAATGTGTCCAGTCTGAACAATACATGATTCACAAACATTTTCTGCATTCGTCAAAAGGCTTTGCCTTTCCTATTCATCTTTTATTATGTAATACACTATTTACCATGGTCACCATCTCAGTTTAGAACGTCAGCTATAATTAGACCTAAACACAAAGTACAGCCGAAGCTGATGGGAACGTCAAACGTTTTGCATGTAGGTATTGGACAAATGGATATTATGACGTTGAAGTTGTTCACTCTGAGAGGACATTGATGCCTGTCTAAAATGTTGTCTGGACAGGCAACTTTGCTTTTTTTCAGGTTTGGTCATTTTTTGTGTTATGGTAATAATATGCATTTCATCCTGTGGCAGCTTTAAACAGATTCACTTTTTTGAGCAGAAGTGTTTTTTTCTTGGCAACTAGAGTTTTGTGACGTCAAGAAACCTGGAAGAGAAGATTGGGGATCTGCCAAGACACCTGGCCGAGTGAGAAGTCTGGGGATTTTCCACGACACTATTTGAAAAATTAAAACTGTGTGGCACCATATAATATTACACCATTATTTCCAGGGTAACAGAGAAGGAGTTTTAAAATAAAGGTGGGGCCCAGATGGAGGAACTATATAAGACAGTGTTCAGTGCAGAATACTCAGCTGGCCTCCGGAGGCTGCTCGGGTTTACTTCATTGCTCAAAGAATAAACTCTATTGCATCAAACTCTGAGCGTTTCCAGTGATTTCTTCAAACATTTTTGGGACACCAATAGCAGCAAATTACAGAATAGACTAAGTGAAACAGTACCGAAAATATTGACTGTTTCCCAACAATAGATAGAATTGTAGATAAAATGGTATTAAATATTCCCGTGACATTGATTCAAGATTTCAGTCCCAGTTGATTTAGAATTTCTATTTTAGTGAAAACGAAGGTCAGAGTCTTTGGCTGCGTCTAAAAGTCCTTGCTTGCTATTTATCAGAAGTGTGTTCAATTTTTTGTTTGTAAAAAAACTGTAAACATAAATATTGCAAAACTAGCATCAGTGTGCCATAGGCTGAATCACCATTGTTTTATCTCCTTCAGTGACAGTTAGTGACTTAAGATACAGTTATTTAAGGGAAATCTTCGAGATTGGCGTTTTGAGGAATGCTGTTTGGCTCTGTTATCAGAAGGCCTTCTGAAAAATGTAGGATAATCACTAAATGGAACACGGTGTGGTCAGAGAAAGAAGCACTACAAAACACCCAGATGGACGCGGAGGGAGCTTTGCCTCCTGTTTTCCACTTCCGACCCGTCCACCTTGTTTTGTCGTGATGAGAGAAACGCAAAGCCATCGCCTCCCTTTTTTCCCCATTGGTGGGAATATCTTGCTCCGCCCGGCGACCGGATGATGATGGATGATGATTGGCCGGCCGGATCAGGGTCCACCGTGTATTTCCATACATCATCCGATTCTCTCTCTGCCCCGACGATCTGCACCTGCGCCGCCTCGCTTCCCCCTAAAATACCTCTGATTAATGTCCGGAGCCTGAGAAGGGAGCAGAGCGGGGAGATGCTGAGGTATTAATTAAACCAACCCTAACACCATCCCACCCCACCACTGTTATACAGGTGAAGGTGGAGAGGAGAGAGGGATGGGGAGAATTGAGGAGGACAGGGTGGGAGAAACAAATATTCAAGGAAAGACAAAGGGACAAGAGAAAGACAAGACTGGGATAATGAGAAAGACAAAAGTGGAAGGAAGTGAAATGGGGAGACTGACAGAGAAACATGGGGAATGGAAAGAGTGATGGAGTGAGTAAAAGGGAAGACAAGACTGAATCAGGAAATATAAATGGAGAAAAAGAAGAAGGGGCTAAATACAAAGAGGAAGTAAGAAGAGAGAAAGAAAAAGATGAAATAGATATTATGTGGAGATTGAAGAGAGGGACAGAATGAAATCGATATAGTAAAGGACATGGAAAATAGAGAAACGGAGAGACATAATGTGAATGAATGAATAGGTTTTCATCCAAAACATTTGAAAAGATTATTATGAAAACTGATATTGTGGGCTTTACTGAATGCTTGCACACACTTGTGGAACACTTATGACGGGCAAAAAATTCTCCGAGGCCGCAGAGTCAGAATCCCCATCCGGGTGGGTGGGGGGGGTTCAGGTGGTAGGGTTTCTTGGGCCTGGAGGGAGGTCTCTCATAGTCCGCACCGGGGACCTGCTGGGTGTTCCTGGCAGTTGTCTGGGTCCTAGACGGTTGTTCTGGGTGCTGCCTATGAAACCTGGCGATGAGTCGGGGGACGCAGATGTTCCGAGCCGGAACCCATTGCCTCTCCTCCGGACCGCATCCCTCCCAGTCGACCAGGTACTGAAGGCCTCGCCCCTAGCGGTGGGAGCGCAGCAGGCGATGAACAGAGTAGACCGGACCTCCTTCAATGAGGCGAGGAGGCGGAGGAGGTGGCGCAGCCGGCACCAATGGACTCTCCAGGACTGGTTTGACCTTGGATACATGGAATGTGGGTTGGATGCGCATGGATTTGGGGAGCTTGAGCCTTACTGCCGCCGGGTTGATGATCCTCTCAATTTCGAACGGCCCGATGAATCTTGGGCCCAGCTTCTTAGCCTTCACCCACAAAGGTAGGTCCCGGGTTGACAACCACACCCTCTGACCCACCTGGTAGATAGGGGCTGGAGTGCGGTGTCGATTAGCCACTGTAGCTTAGCGGTCCGCAGACCGGAGCAGGGATGCTCGGGCCCTAGCGGCAGCGGCGGATGAATGTCTGGACAGATGGGCAGGAAACTTCCCTTTCCAATGCAGGGAACAGAGGTGGCTGGAACCCATAAGCACACTGAAAGGGTGACAAGCCTGTGGCAGAGCTGGTCAGGGTGTTATGGGCGTACTCCACCCACATCAACTGGCGGGACCAGGAGGCAGGATTCCGGGAGACCATGCAGCGAAGGGCTGTTTCCATCTCCTGATTCTTCCTTGCCGTCTGACCGTTGGACTGAGGGTGAAACCCCGAAGAAGAGACTGACAGTGGCCCCCAGCACAGTGCAGAACTCCCTCCAAAAGATGGAGGTGAACCGAGGACCTTGGTCGGAGACAACGTCGACTGGAATTCCATGCAGGCGGAAGATATGCAGACAGATGAGTTCAGTCGTCTCCTTAGCAGATGGGAGTTTGGGGAGAGGAATAAAATGGGCCAGCTTGCTGAATCTGTCGACCACTGTCAGAGTGACGGTGTGGCCCTCAGATGATGGTAGTCCGGTGACAAAGTCCAGGGAGATGTGAGACCATGGACGATGAGGCACTGGGAGAGGCCGCAGGAGCCTGGTGGGAAGGTTTATGTTGGTTGCACACAGGGCAGGCATTGACGAATTCCCTGGTGTCCTCATTGAGCGAGACCCACCAGAAGCGCTGCCGCAGGACGTTCTGGGTCCTCTGGATGCCCGGGTGGCAGGTAAGTAGAGAGGAGTGTGCCCACTGGAGGACGTCAGACCGAAGAGCCTGAGGGACAAACAGGCGGTTAGGAGGGCATGCGCTGGGACAGGCTTGACCCCTAGTCGCGGCCCTCACCGATTCCTCAATCTCCCAGGTGAGAACGCCTACTTGACAGGAGGCAGGGAGGATGGATGAGGAGCCAAAGGTGGATTCCTCCTCCCCCTGGAACTGACGGGAAAGGGCATCAGGCTTGACATTGCGGGAACCGGGGTGATAGGAGAGCATGAAGTAGAACCGGGTGAAGAATAACGACCACCTGGCCTGTCGGGAATTGAGTCTCTTGGCTGTGCGGATGTACTCAAGGTTCTTATGGTCGGTCCAAACCAGGAATGGGAGCTTGGTCCCCTCCAACCAATGCCGCCACTCCTCCAGGGCCAGCTTCACTGCTAGTAGTTCTCGGTTACCAATGTCATAGTTTCTCTCGGCGGGGGAAAGCCGTCGCGAGAAAAAGACGAAGGGATGGAGCTTTTGGTCAGTGGCCGAATGCTGGGACAGGACACCCCCCAACTCCTATGTCGGAGGCATCCACCTCCACCACAAATTGTCTGTCTGGATCCGGGACTCGGAGGATGGGTGCAGAAGTGAACCTGGACTTCAGGTTCTGGAAGGTCTCTTCAGCTGCAGAAGTCGAACAGAAAGGGGTCTTGGAGGAGGTGAGGGCGGTGAGTGGGGAAGCGACCACGCTGTAATTCCTGATGAACTTCCGATAGAAATTGGCGAACCCCAGGAAACTTTGAAGTTGCTTGCGGGAGCTTGGGACAGGCCAGGTAGTGACAGCGGCAACCTTAGCGGGGTCCATCTGGATGCTGCCCTGGGAGACGATATAACCCAGGAATGAGACCGCGGGAACATGAAACTCGCACTTCTCCACCTTCACAAACAGGGAGTTCTCCAGTAGGCCTTGAAGCACGGACTGGACGTGGTGCACATGTTCCTCGGAGAAGATCAGGATGTCGTCGAGGTAGACGAATACGTGCCAGTCCAACATGTCTCGGAGCACATCGTTAACCAGGGCCTGGAAGATGGCGGGGGCGTTGGTTAAGCCGAAGGGCATCACAAGGTACTCGTAATGTCCCTTAGGTGTATTGAATGCCGTCTTCCACTCATCCCCTTCTCTGATCCGGACCAGGTGATAGGCGTTGCGGAGGTCAAGCTTGGAAAAGATGGTGGCTCCTTGAAGTAGCTCGAAGGCCGTTGTGATGAGCGGCAAGGAGTACCGGTTCTTAATCGTGATTTCATTTAAGCTCCGGTAGTCGATGCAGGGTCTGAGAGTCTTGTCCTTTTCCACAAAGAAAAATCCAGCCCCTGCAAGAGAGGACGATGGGTGTATGATACCGGAAGCCAGGGAGTCGTTAATATAATTGCCCATCACTTCTCTTTCAGGAGCAGACAGGGAATACAGGCGCCCTTTAGGTGGGAACGTACCAGGATGGAGGTCGATGGCACAATCATACGGACGGTGGGGAGGCAGAGACATGGCCTTGGACTTGTTGAACACCTCCCTAAAGTCCAAGTATTCCGCAGGAACCCCCGTAAGCTCAGGGGTGAAATTGGTGAGCGCAGCACCTCATGGAACGGCAGCTTGCTTCAGGTAGACTAGATGACGGGACTGGCTCCAACCCCGAAAAGCCCCCGTAGTCCAGTCGATGTGCGGATTATGTCGACGCAGCCAGGGGTATCCCAGAATGAGGGGCATGCGAGGGGTTTGCAAGATGTGGAAGCTGATGGTCTCGTGATGGTTGCCGGACAGCAGCATGTGTACTGGAACGGTTTGATGCGTCACTGTGCCCAGAAGATGACCGTCCAGGGCGCTGGCTGGGACAGCCTGGGGAAGAGGTATCCGGTCGATCCCCAACTGTACAGAGGTCCTCGTCCATAATAGATGCGTCTGCTCCAGAATCCAGGAAGGTGGAAATAGTATGGGAGCCCCCGTTTAACAGTAGTTGGGCGTGGAAAAGTGGTCGTTGACAAGCGGAGGATCGGGAAACTTCCTTACTGGCGAGCCCGGGCTTTTAACGGGCAATTGTGAGCAAACATGACCCACCTGGCTTGACTGTTCCCGGCGCCTTGTCAGCCGCCTGACCTGGATGCGGCGATCCACTCTGGAGGTTGCCTCGATAAGTCCGTCCAGGGATGTGGGTAGCTCGAACGTGATGAGTTAATCTTTGACGTAATCCGCTAACCCGAGTAGATACGCATCACGCTGGGCGTCCATGTTCCAAGAGCTTAACCGTGCCTGAGTCCGGAAATCAATGCCGTAGTCCGTGACAGATTGGTGGCCCTGCTGGAGCCCCATTAGCCCTCCGGTGACGACCGGTCCTCTGGACACCAGTCCGAAAACCTTGCGTAGTTCGGCGGAGAAAGACTGGAAGGAAGCACAGGCAGGAGTCCTACGATCCCATTCCGCTGTTCCCCACAGGCGAGCTCTCCCCGTCAGGTGGTTGATGGTAAACGCCACCCTGGCATCCTCAGACGCGAAGGTGCGGGCTGCAATGCAAACAGGATGGAACAGTTCATCATGAATGCGTTGCAACCCTCAGGATCCCCAGCATAACGTTCGGGCTCCCCCACCCGGGGCTCTGAGACCGCCGTAGAAACTGCTGGATCCATTCCCGAGTGAACCGGAGCAAGCGGCGGCGACGCCGTCGCGTTGGTCAGAGCTGCGACTGACGTGAGTTGTCGTACCTGGTCAATCAACGTGATGAGAATCTGGTTCTGATTCGCCAGGGTGTGGTGAACCTCGGCGGTGTTGGTGACCACCATGGTCTCGGTTCGCTGCATCGTCTCCTCGATCGCCTCGAGCCGGATCCATGCCGTGGTGCCGTCTGCTGGATCCATGATGTGGCCAGATTGTACTGTAACGGGTGTATTTAGGACCCAGGAGCAGTACGACAACACCGGAACTGGTATGATTTAAGTTCTTTATTTTCAACACACGACAGGCAGAATATTCTCCGGAAGAATCAGCGACAGGATTCTCGTGGTCAAGGACAGAAAGGCTGAGTAAGTTACCAGGGCAGAGGCAAGGCGAGGTAGTCCGGAACAGGCAGGGTCGGCAACAGGGAATCAGTCCATGGGCGAATGCGGGAAAGTTTAGCATGAATGCGGATAACGATCTGGCAGTGAGTGTGTGTGAGGCAGGGGTTTAAATAGTGAAGAGGCAGAGTGAGCAGGTGAGAGTGATGAGCTGATGAGGTGAGTGTGACTGGCAGGTGCACTGAATGAACTGATTAGGTGAGTGAAAGGCGGAAAAAGCTAGACAGAAGTGACAGAGCTGTGACACCGTCATTGAAAGGCATTTGAAACTTTTTGAAGGGCAGCAGTGTCTCCCTAGTTCAAACCTCTGAAACAATACTAATATTAATCCTTAAAAATGATGAGATAATATATCAGCTTATTAAAAAGCTGAAATGATAATCTCAAATGAAAACAGGCAGAAATATATATTTATAAAAAGAAAGCAGCTCCCCCTGTGTGTGAGCGCCTTTACAGTTTACACCTAGCAGCCACTGTCTACAGCAAACATATTTATTTTTTTCAGCGGCATTATTTAAAAATGCAAATAGATGCAATTACACTCGCCTTGTTTATCAGCAGTTATTACCAGTATTTTGGCATCGCCGCGCTGAAGAGGAACCATATTTCAAAGCGTTTGCCGTCGGCCGCTCGCTAAAGTAGATAACGAGTTTCCCCCCTCGCAGATGTAATTACAAAACTATTTTCTGGAAAACAACTCCTGTCCCTCGACCCCCACTAACACGCATATACACACACACACACATACATATAAATATATACATGTGGAAACACATATTTCCTTGCAGCAGTTCTAAAAATAGCCTGGTCCTTACAGATAGAGATCAGTTGATGAATTCATAGTGTTATCACCGGGATTAATAATAATTTACTGTGTGTTTGAGGAGGTTTAAACTGTATGTATGTAGATATTTTAGTTTTCTGTCTGTGAATTATTCGTGTTATTAAGGCTCATCATTTTCATGGATATTTTAAAAAGAAAATCATTTAGTGGCTGTTTTTCATGCAGAATGCATGTCCCTACTCATGTAAATGTTGTTTTGTGTTGCAACGAAGACATTTATTACCACGGTTTACTGGAGAACAGGTAATCCTAGGGAATCAGTTGTACCTAAGAGGGAATGAAACAAAAGGCAAGGAAATAAAAATAAGCCCCGAATTGTGTCTCTCCCTGAAAGTCATTCGAAAAATAATAAATCGTTAGCATTGAGTTTTGTAATGCAAATTAGTTTTTTTTCAACAACATTTTTCACACACATTTGTGTATTCATCATTAAAAATTATCAAAACAAACACTAGACCTAAAAATAACAAGCCCTACAAAGAAATCATCATTAATCATCATTTGTCCATAAACATCCCACATCAGAAACTCTGTTACTATCAATTTGTTTCTCTTTTAAAAGTTTAACATCCTGGTGAAGAAGTGCAAAATATCCAACTTTATGAGCTGAAAAGAAAGCACCTGAACACAGCATTAGCTCAGACTCAACCCAGTCTTATTCACGCACAGTTCAGTCCAACCAGCCCCGTCCCATACAACAAGATAGCACTATGAAATACGTTTAAAGGGAAACACATTTTGTCACGGGTTAAGTTTGTTTTGGACGCATCACATATATGTTTCTGGAAGTCGGTTTAGATGGATGGGTGAAAAAACACAGGACTTTCACCCAGGAGACTGCAGTTAGTGTCCCGTGTGAAACCCAAAGTCAACATTGACTTATTGTAATTTACATATTTTGCCTTAATAACGTAACACAAATAGTCGCTTTAAGCAAAACCGTGATGTTTTTTACTGAACCTAACCTAAGGATGAGATTAGTTAGGTTCAGGGTAATAATATTAGGAATTTAAGTTTAAAAAGCATTGCTAGTATGTTTAATAGCACCCCTAGTGGTGGATATTGTATGTCAATATTTACTTATAGAAGTGTTAAACCATAAAAGCATAATCAATGAATTAAACTAAAAAGTATAGTCACGGTATGAGTTGAACACTGTAAGAATAGTCACTGAATGGTTTGAACCATGAAGGTGAGGAATTTTGAGTGAGGCTTTTCAGATACGCCCATATGAATGAGTGAAGGATGGCCAAGCGAGGATGTTGGTGTGTGCTGCTTTAAGGAAGAAGGAGGCTGGACCAACGGGTCACATGCCAAGGAGGAGCCTATCGGATTTCAGCCAATTACAGAGCTGATCGATGGGGAGAAGAATGTGAAACATGAGACTTTACCTAACTTTGCTTGGACACATGGACTGTGAATTGGAAGAGAGCTTCAGATCCTCTGCGGGCCATCGGCCAGACACTAGTCTGCCGGGTGGCCCGGATTGGGCCTCAATTTCATAAAATATTATGTTATTAATAGTGTGATTTGGTTTGTAACTGTTTTTGCATTTGTTGGATAATAAATCCTTTAGATTTTAACTTGAACCAGCTGTTTTGATTCGAAGACAGAGGACCAGTTTCTTTCCTTTGTTCTTAGGTTCTGAACCGAACAATATTAGAGTACGCCAATTATCAGAGTAGGGCGGGTCATGCCTTGTTCATGGTAGGAAAAAAAAAGTGCAACCAAGAATCTCACTCTTTATAATAGTTAGCCATGTGCCCATGTTTGTTGCAGGGTGAGTGTAATTTTGAATCAATGGAGCAATGGTTTGCTTTAACTGTTGGACAAATGGGGTTTCGCTCCAATGGGACATTTCGGATGATTAGGGTTTCGGAATAATGGCAAGGCACCTAGCAAATAGGGAGCGATCTGACCACACAAACTCTGGTCCGACCTCAGCATCACACCTGCTTCACTGAGTTGGACGACCTCAATTTAATGCAGGCTGTTGACATTCACTGTACGTACTAATACCTAACCCATGGAATCATGAGCCAGGGCGTCTAGAGAAGTAGGGTGATATAGAATAAAGAGGGACAAAGTTCGGTCAGGGAGTAGGTCTGGGTGGATGGACGTGTCGTACAAACACACGACATTCACCCAGGTGATTTTGAAACTTAAAGTCAACTTTGACTTAACTTACCTTACTTTTGTTAAGTAACTGACGTACTTAACTAATGCCACATATGAGTTACGAAACAAATATACATATTTTAACCCAAGCCACCATCTTTTCCTGAAGCTATAACCAAGTAGTTTTACTCTAAACAGGTTTCTGCATTGCAGGCGCACTAATCGCTGGTGTTGCTGCACAAAAACTAACTTTTCCAAAGATATCATTGCATGAGAGGGCATGGCGTCGAGGTCTAATCAAAAAAAAAAAAACTCCTGTATAGGTGTGCAGCGTGTTTGGTCAATTTTTATTATCTTATTCCCCTTTTTTATTTTACTCTTTATTTAGTGTTACATGTTATTTTCTTGATTTTGTAATGTTATGTAAACCGGTTTGCATTTCCACTGTGTTTTAAAGGTGCTGTACAAATGAATGTGGCTTGCTATTAATCACTTCTTTCTTCTTTTTCGCACTTTGCTGTTTTATTTCTATCTTACTTTATTCAATTTCAAGTCGAGTCCAAGTTATTTATACAAAATCACACAATGCACATTTTCCTCAGAGGGTTTCACAGCCTGTGCAGCATACAACCTCTATTGTTCGACTCTCAATTCAGAGGGAGAACAATTACAGAGGGATCCTTCTTACAGGATGGACAGACATGACATCCGATTTATTTCTTCAGAGCGTAATCCTATCGCATTTGCCAAAATACTCCGCACGGATCAATAAAGTTTGTTTTAATTTGACTCATCTTATTGCTCTTGTATGTTCTTTAAAACTGTTGTCATGTCAACATGTAAAGTGTGAAGTGAAACTCATATGTTCATCATCCGCCATCTGTGCACACGTCAATCTGTCACGCGAACGCAGAACACACCCGACAAACACACAGCTGAGGAACACACACCTGCACACACACCTGCAAACACGTACATGTGCACATGCTAAAATGTCACAGATATACATCACACACACATATGAAAGCACAGATGCCCAGACAAACATATTTCACACACACACACACACACACACACACTCCTGCAGCAAAGGCATTGCGGTGCAGATGTGTGTGTTGAATGCGCAGGATGCGACGGCACACATGAGTGGTTGTCACGGGGTTTGGATGACAGATGTAGTACTCTGGTCTAGGCTGGGTTCCAGACACACATACACACACACACACACACACAGCTAAAGCCACTCTTCATTTATCAATAATTGGTTTTTAATTCCATTTGGCAGGCAGCAGCGCGAGCGGCAGAACAACGACAATAATTAGTCCATCAGAGAGAAAGAAAAGGAAGGAGAAGAAGAGATGGGAGGCAAAAGTTTCAGGGAGCTTCTCGAAACCGACAGAGACCCACCTGACCGGTGACGAAAAGATTCATTCTTTCCAGTAAGATCATTTTAGTTTTGTTTCTTTAGACAGTTCACAGAACACAGAGAAAGATAAAGGCACCATCTGGAACCGTAAATTGTTCGTTGGAGTGATGACATAGAAGAACCGTTTCTGGTTCCACAAAGAACCTTTCGGACTATGGTTCTTTGGAGTACCATTTTCTTAAACACTTTACTTTAAGTTCTTCAAAGAACCAGAAATGGTGCCTCAAAGAACCATTCTTTGATAGCTCTTTAGGTGGGATAAAAGTTCAAATTAAAGTGAAAATGTGAGGGTGAGTGGGTACATTACAAAGTGTAGTTACTCTGGTGTGGACTTGGGTACCGCCATCACAGACAGTTCTCCCCGGTTTTTATTTGGACTATGACGATTTTGATTCTAAATCCAATTCTTCAACCAAGCAGAGTTGGATTCTCCAAGTATTTTATCTTTCTTAATTTTTCTCTCCACACAGCGTAGCTTAGCGGACATTTTTCTCGACACCATGGCCACTGCCAGAGTCCATCCTGTTTATTTATTTTTATTTTTGGCTGTCGCCATCTTGGTTTTTGGCCGTCGCCATCTTTTTTTTTTGGAACCCCTTACTGACTCAAGTGCTAAACTCAACACTGAATAAGACATTTTTAAGGCGACCAAAATGTTCCACCTAACTTTCATGAACTGATAGCACACTGTGAAAGGGTTAAAGTTGAAAGACGAAAACGCGGACATCTCCCAGACACCGAGGTAGCAACGTGTCAAAGCATACTCACCAAAATGGTCTATTTGACTCTACAGGGACCACAATAATAATCACACAGAAAGACTATTTCTTAGATCCAAACAGACCCAGGAGCATCTCACTGTCCTCCTGGTGAGCTCCTCGTGACCCGGCAGTCGGTCACATAATCAGCGTAAAACCTTTAATCCTCCACAGAGATGATTCCAGATTGTTCCCCTGCTCTGGCCTCAGTTCATTACATTTCATTCAAATATTAACTCTATACAATTAATACTAATTCATTTCATTAGCAAAAGTGCAGCAGCCAAACGTTGCGTCGACTGGCGAAACCTTTGACCTTTCTGATTTGCAGAACAGCAGATTGCAGACAACACTCGGCCGGAGGGACGTGACCTCATTTAGAGTTTAATGACACACACACACACACACACACACGCACCTCAGAACAGACAAAATAATTAAAACATCAGTTTTTATTGCAGAAATATGTAAGCATTTATTTTTCTCCCCATATTGTTGGTGATGTGGATGTTAAACACTATCAAACACACAGTCAGGTGTTTCAACCTCAGCTGCTGACACTCGTGAACAAGTGTTAACGCTCTCAGAGAACTCACTGGCAGGGTGATAACTGAGACGGGAACATCAGACAAACAGCCCCATTGTCAAGGCGTTGTAAGGAACAGACTGCATGTAAATGATTTAGCTATAGAGCCTTACCAGTTGAGGAAATACATGTGTCCTGAGATTGACATTAGAGGAAAGGTCATGCTATCATTCAAGTCTAATGGGTTCATCCTCTGGGGAGCAGGGAGGAAATCTATCGTCTAACGGTCTGATGGTGGATGAGCCTCTGGGAGCAATGGGCTTTATTTCTGGGGTTCCGGTGGAGCCAGTGACTATCTCAACCAAAGTTTAGGTATTGGACTTCCCTTCATCAGGTGGACACAAACACAGCTACAGTGGGATGATAATACTAATCTGTGTCTGCTGGATGCTGCAGTAGGCTAGTGTTTGCTAACAGTGAGCCAGAAATACTTAAAACATGGTTATACTGTATGTCGGACTGCGTCTGTAGGCTTTTTGTGGAGTACCCCTGCGCTAAGTGACCAAATTTCAACTATTTCACAGTCGTTTCTGACTGTGAAATAGTCGTGACTTGGGCGCGTGACGTAACTAGTCATGAACAATCAATGGCCTTTAGGACTGAGTGAGCTGTGTGTCTGATATTCAGAGCTGTAAGCCTTAAGGCGGAAATGTAATAAATGTAAACCTGCAGGCTTTAGGATAATCCATCTCCCATACAGCTGGTGAGAAAATATGCCGTGCTATCCGATCCCTCGCACACAACACTGGAGCGGTGAGGATAAGCAGCTGTTGTGGACAGAGAAAGAGAGACAAGTAGGTGTAATCAGAGAGAGAGACAGTGTAGGTCATCCTGACTCTATTGAGGGAAATATTTATTACCAAGTTTCTTTCTAGCCACCATTACCTGATTTAGTCAAGAAAAAAGGCCATTGACCTCATGTGTGCAGAAGAAACTTTTAACAAGTTTAAAATGTTTGTAATGGTAAAGTAATGGTGGAAAGAAAGAAACTATAGACCATTCCACACAATATGTCATAGCATCCTCCTCCCTTCCATTGCAAGTGGCAAATGGTAAATAGTAGTCTTCTGACCACTCAAGCACTTTAAACTACATTCTGTCTACATTCATCTATCTAAACTATTTCACATTCACACACCAATGGCCCAAGCTTCGGGAGCAATGTGGGGTTCAGGTACGTTTGTCCAGCACGTTGAACGACAACATGATAGAAAGCAAAGGTTTGAGGCACACGGTAACTTTGACAAATTGGCAGACTGGGGAAAAGAGGCTGGTACTATGCTGCGATCCAGACAGCTTGGAACTCAAAGAATTCTGACTCTACTAGAAAAAGCACAATAGAATTATTTCCTACCAGGCGGCAACCTCCGGTTCTGAAGAGAGAAGATAATGCGGTGGTGCCTTAAACTTGCATTTTTCTCTAATGGCCATGAAGTGGTGTCTCCTCTGGTTGCAAAAAGAAGTCTGATTGTATAGAAGTCTATATAATCAGAGACCTACTATGTGGCTGTTGGGAGGAACAGAGTGGCCGAACGTGACAGGGAGACACAAAAGTGAGGTGGACATGGGGACAATGGTAGAAAGTTTAACACTCAAAAGTGGTAGTAATTATTGTTACGGTGGGTTTTTGATTTCTGACAGGACAAGAGCAAAGCAGGCTTTATGGCATATTCACATTATCAGCTCTTACACGCCCTTTCTCCATCGTTGTGGAGGCGCTTTGTGACAGCTCTGCGAGGATGTCCACAGTGTATCGAGCAGAGCACATTAATTGAACTTTGACCCACGATGCACCGACTCAGTTGCTGTTGACCAATGCTTGAGCTGAAAGATGGATGAAAAACTGATTGTACAATGACAAATTAGCCACAAAAAACATATTCTATTTTCAAAATATCAGCATGCAGATGCAGCGACCATGTTTGCTGCAAAAAAACTGCACCGTTAACAACATTAACATTGGAGCCGAGTTTGTAGCAGGACGGAGGTAAATACTGCAAAACACATAACGTGAATGCACTTTAAGTCAGAAACCATCAGTTTGTTTTCCTGATTGGAAAGTTAATGCTGGCAGCTATAGCAAGGTAACTCATGAATCTTAATCCAGAAGTTGGTTAAGAACTCTGTGTCCAGTTTAATGTGGCAAACTGTAGCCATCAAATGATTGAGGGTTTGCAGAATACATTTTAATAGCTACAGAAATTACGCGATAGCTCAGTGACATATTGGTGCAAACAAGACAGAACCTCAAAGTCCGCATCTTCACCATTTGATGATCACTGAAAATCAGGCAAATTAGCTTGATAGCAGATTTAGTCTTAATTTGGGGAGTAGCTAACTAAAGTTTGATTTTGTTGGTTTTTCTGCTTGGTTGTTCGAACTGTAAAGCTTACTGAGCGGAGAGAAGTACATACAGATGGAGGGAGGGAAAGAAAGAAAAGCATAGAAAAAGTCAACTTGAGGACAGACAGACAGACAGATGTCTGGAGGGTGAGACGGAGCCCTCAGCCCTCAGCTCACCAGTTGAACAAACTCCCCGAGTCCTTAAATATTTACCCGGTCGCCATAACAACAGACATTCTTCCTGTCCCAGTATTTTGACATTTGGGTTTCCCTGTCTGGAATACGTTGCTGTGATGAATGAGGGGATGCGATTTAAATCTGACCACTGGTGACGTTACCTTTTTTGTCTTTATTTTCATGTCTTTTTTTTTTCACCCAAGTCCGAAGCAGGTGTGTGAAGGAACATTGTCAGCTTAAAAACATTTTTAAAGGTCCGGTAAAAGGTTCTGCCTAGTTTCTAAACTACTGATGAATTTTCTCTTAAAATACTTATGTACAATTTATATTTTATCTCGTTCAGAATATCCGATCAAATTGTCAGACTCTGTATTAGCCCCAGTATATGCCTTCCATAAACTACATTTAAATCACTGAGGTAAGCATCCGTTTACCTGGCGAGCTTTGAAAAACCCAGAAGGTTGTTGTTGTAACATTACTGCTGGTGTAAAGGTAAATTCCAGAAAAAAAAAAGAAAAAACTCTGTGTACTGTATGAAAACGATTTTCAGACCCTGTTCAATAAGTTGTGACCGTGTTTTCCTAAAAGTTTGTGTCCCAGTCGCCATGTTGAAAACCAAGCATGTTGAAAAAGTGCCCTGCAGTCCATCATGTTGAGGCAGTGCAGATGAAGAACATTCTTCCCTGCCATGACTGGCACCTTTGTGAAGTTCCATGTGTGTCATTTCAAATAATTGCCCTTTCCTTTATTTCCAAGCTTTTTCTTTCTTTCAATTGGCACAGAGTAAAACTTATCTAAATGATATCTCAACAGTTTCAGATAATCATTTTCTTTACAAGAAACAAACTATGTTTTCAAAGATCTAGACTTATCTTAACCATCAACCTCTCTGCTATCAAACCAGCTTGTGAGTAGTGTTGCCAACTAAGTACTTTCACACTAGATTTGGTTTTTAAGTGCATTTTAGCAACTTTTGTTTTTTCTCAGAAGAGAGCCAGCAGCTGGCCAACCCAGATCTCAGCAATAAAGAATGTTTGGGGAATTTCTTTATTTTTTATGTTGATTAGTTATTTGTAAAGTTGTTTCACCTCTTTTCACCACAATCAAACTGGGAATTACTTTAGCCCACACCATATGTATATCTTTGAAAGCAAAAGCTGACGTCCCTCGATGTTTGTATACATTTTCTTAAATTTTCTCCTTTAAAAAACTCTGTCATCATGCGGAGAAGGCACGAAGCAAGAACATGGAGATGTGAGATGGAATTGTAGGTGGTAAAAACAGAAAACTAACAATAAATGTCATAAATATAAGCTTTTATAGTTCTTTGGGCAGCCCAGTCGCCAGGAAAAAATGTAGGCATTGTTTCATGGTGTAATAACCAGTATATCCGAGAAGGCTGTTTAAGGGTGGATGGGTCAAACGAACACCTAGGAGATAGCTGTTCATGTCCGGTAAGAAACCAAAAGTCAACGTTGGCTTTATGCTTGTTACTTAGCGTTGTTACACTTGTTACGTAACATTACAGAAGAAAGTCTGCCAGGGGCGGTTGTTGAAATGATTCACGGTAGTTGCGTTGTTACTGTTGTTACGTTATGTTGTGACATGTTTTTTTACCTTCAGCATGTAGTTATGTTGCCCAAACTGAACTGTTATACAAGGCTACATGAAACATATCCATGAAACATATTTTTGGTTCAGAAACGTTGACATTCAACGTATCCGTGATTTGCAGAACATACAATGCCAACATTTCTTCTGGCTATTGGGTTGCTTTGGGAGATGATGCCATAGTAACATTGGAATTATTTTCCACAGGTTACTGTCGTGGTTCTTTTATACTCGTGGCCTCCTTTAGACGTCAAAAAAAACAATTGTGCTTACATCGGATTCAGTTCTATCAACAACTAATAATACTGGGGAAACTAGAAACAAAATGAGACAATTTGAATTATATTGAAATAATATCTAGACTAATGAACTGCCCTTTTTTGCATGACTGTTTCACTCAAGTTTCTGTCGTGCCAGTAAAATATGCAAGTTAACTAGCCTCTCTAGCACACCTGGGAGCTAAGTAGGCTTTTTCACCAGTTGTTCTATTCTTACCTGTATGTCCATCTTGCACTTTACTGTCATTTTACTTTCTGGTTAAATCTGTCTCACCTGCTTATGGTCATTATGCGACTCTTCTGTACTCTACTCAGTCTGGATGTTTGATCGAGACCTGTAGAGGTGAAATCTCACTGTCTAGGATTGCAAAAGTGATCCTGATTTTGATGAGGGGCTGCTGACCTCCTCAGGCAGGTTAGCGCACACGTCTCAGAGTCCTGTGGGTGAGGCCCATTAAAGGAGCCGAAGCACACGGCGTTCAGGGTTTGTGCGTCGGCTGCAGCTGTCATCCTGCATGGAGCCGCACGCTGCAGCAGAGCGGCGGCAGCTGTTGATTGGCAGCTCTAATGACATGCGGCGGTATTCAAACCAGAACGGAGGAGAGGAAGAGGCTGTCGTTTGGACAGATGCCAACATGTCTCTCTCCTTCTCTTCCTCCTCTCCTTTGTGTCTCCCTTTTCACCTCTTTATTCCATCGCTCTTCCTTCCCTCCATCTCATCACCTTTCCTTTTTCTTCCTCTCCGCTTACTCTTCCATTCCTTTCTTTAACACTTTTGTTTTTCTTCCTTTCTTCTTTCTTTTTAGGCTCTTTATTTTTACCCTTTTCTTTCCCAATTCTATTTTTCGATTTCATCTTTTCCTTTTCTTTCTACTTTCCTTGTTTTTCTTCTTTCCCCCCCCCCCATCCATTTCTCTCCACTCCTCCTTCTCTCGGCTGTGGGTGTATGTGTGTGTGTGTGTGTGTGTGTGTGTGTTGCTGACAGCTGCAGATCATTAGTGTAGCAGGTAGATACACACACACACACACACACACCAACCACTTTACGCACACAAACACGCACATGGCGGACAGACATTACCGCTGCACCTGGCCTATTGCATACAGCGCGCGCGTGTGTGTGTAAGAATGAGTATGCAGAGCCGAGGTTGACAGAGATAAATAAACATTTTTGAAAAAAGATTTCAAATGGGCTTATTTTTAGTCGACACACACACACACACACACACACACACACACACACACACATATGCATGTTCAGATACAGACTATAACCTCTGTGTAGTTAGGAGACCCAAAACAGGGCGAGATTAATGTTACTACCTGCCACCAGAGACTACTGCACGTAGGCTACGCCGCCACGCGCAGGTAACAAACACACACACACGCGCGCTTCTTATGCTGACGTCTACATTTCCATTGTGGAATTTATGCTACATGTGCATATCTTAATTGCATTATCTGAAATAATTAGCTAGTGTATTTTCCCCGTCCGTCCATGAGCTGAGCAAACAGCGCTGCGCTGCAGGGGGGGCCCCCGCCGCCACTTCGACCAAATTAATCCCGTCCCCGTTTGCTAATTATTATCAGTTCTGCTCTGCGGTTACACAAACTGCGAGCCAGGGGCAGATTGAAGGGAATCATCCATCCTTTCCTTACGTCCTTCCTCCAATCGCAAAAAGTGAATCAGAGGCAAGGAGGGAGGACAGAAAAAAGAGATGGAAGAGAAGTTGCGAAGTTGTTTCATGCATGACGCAGTCATGAAAATGTCTTCCGTGCCATCATAATCAACAATGTGAAGGGATAACTGAATACAAATAAGAAGAGGAGAATAGAGCCAAGGAGAGGAAGCGTTGATGTTAGGGAATGTCTTGTATGATAGAAGTGAGCAGGGGAAAGTTTAGGGATGGAGAAACATCATATTGACTGAGAAGGAAGAAAATAATGAGAAAAGTAAAGACGTGAAGATAAAAATGAAGAAATCTAAAACGGGTAAAATATGAGGAAGATTATACAAGAACTGGGAAAATACATGCAGTCAGTAGGCAGCAGACAGTTGAGTGTATAGTGTACATAATTATAAAAAAATAATAATAATAAACATTTCAGTGATTTTAAAGATAATGATTTCAAACATAATTTATGCTGAATAATTTCGCTGAACAGCTGGTGTTACCACAAGGACGAGGGAGGAAATACGCTTTCATTTCTGATATTTCTAGCAAAGAAGAAAAATGCAGATGCACTTAAATGCAACAGCAGTTGCACATTAAAACTACAAGAAAAATGCACCCGAGAAAAATCATAACCACTTATCAAGCAGAGGGGAGATGAAAATAAACCTTCCTTACGTTTGGTGCTTTGGTGAATGTAGCTTATTTGTTGCCTCTGAGGTGCAAGAAAATGGCCTAAATATATCACACTCAATGACACCAATTAATTACACACACAGCTAATGAATATATCTCTACTTCCTATAAGTACGGAACACGTTATCTCCTCCCTACAGATGAAAACGGTTAGCGTGATCCTTTAAGCATCTAAACAAACTTCAGAGCTTCTGAAGGGGTTAAAGATACCTGCCGAGGCCTTCAGGGACAAACTAAGGACTCTGGAATTTGATCGCTGATTGAAAATAGTCTTACGTACAATGACAGGACATACAGGTTTTCTTCATCAAATAGTGGTTAATGTGGTAAGCGGATGATCTGACAGGATGGAGAGTCACGCCTGCAACCATAAGAACGACCTGTTGAAGCAATGATGTCACTGAACCCCACGTCATCAAAAAGTATGCTAGATTACCATAAATACAGACTTCTCCCAAATCAATAACACTTATTGTGTGTGACTTGTTTAGGACACAAAACTGAAAGTTTAGGACTTGGAGCTTGGTAAATTAAAGGTTAATTTCAATGTATGATGTGTACCTTATAAAGGGCTGTATAGACCATAACTGCAGTGAATTATAGGGGGGAATAATCCAACCACTTCCTCTGAGGTGACCATTCTGGGAACATGAAGTGACTTCAGAACACTGCAGTTTATCATAACTCTTGATTTCAGTGAGGTTTCTGACATTAGATGGGGTGATTTAAACGAACCTTCAGTCACAACCTACAAGCTGATGTTGGTCAGATCCACTGTTCTGCTCTGAATGATTATTGGCTGTTCGGCTGCCATGACAACCGACCCCCCCACCTCCCAAACCAAGAGGCCCGGGAACAATCGTTCCTGTTTTAGAGAGATGCAGATCAACGCTCCCGCATCCGATCACAAGTTAATGGCTGCTCTACACGGTCACCGGCGCCCTCGTTTAAGGTGTTTCGGCCTCACCGGGCCGCCTACCGCTCAGCCTCCATCCTGAGCGGTCCACCTTAACAACACTCTGCCTGGCACTCAAACAAGCTTTGTTTACTGACAGGATTTGGCAGTCAGCCATTTTGTTTTTTGCATATTTACATAAACACCAAATGGTGCTTGTGTGTGTGTGTGTGTGTGTGTGTGTGTGTGCGTGTGTTTGTGTGCGCGTGCGTGCAGGGGCCCCAGCTAGTCCCCTCCCTTGTCGCAGGAGCAGATGAAAATCGGAGGCAGTTTGAGATTCATTTGAGCGCGGCAGGCTGCCCGGATGCCGTTTTTCCCGCAAAAGCCGATGAACTTGACACAAATGCTCATGAGCTGCAAGTTCATCTCTCCGTACCTTAATGTAGTTGATTACTAAATTATGCAATGACCCAACCAAAGACATCGAGGGGGGATGTGGTGGTGGTGTGTGTGTGTGTGTGGGGGGGGGGTTGTTTTGCTGCCAGTGATTTTTCCAGAATTGCTCTGTTTTTAGAAATACTTCCTGGCTCGCCGTCACCCCGGGCTAAACATGTGTGCCAGGCAGCACAGCAGAAAATAAATGAAGAAGTTTCTCTCCCCCCCCCCTCCTCTCCTCCAGTGGACTCTAATATGACCCTCATACATCAGGCGGACAGGGATACATACCATAAACTTAAATGTTCAGTGTTATTAATTTGACCACTTTAGCAGCGCAAAGTGAATCTGCTGCATTCTGCGTTAAATGTGAAACATTAAACCTGGTTCAAACTGCTTTTAACTGGCTGGAAGTGAACTATTTGTTCTCTGTGTTTTCCATAAATAAAGTGTTTCTCTTAAACTCTTGTTTCAGCTGTGGTACGTGTGGATTCACTCTTTCTTCCATCTGTTGTACAACCCATTATCTACTCAGTCCTTATAGTCAGTATGAATGCAGTGTTAATGCACTTGCTATTTTTGACTTTTTTATTTACTCATTTTATGACACATTTTTACTACATTCCTACTTTTATGAATCTCAATGGGAAACCAGTTTGGTCTCCCATTCACGGTTAAAAAAAACTAAAGAGAGAGACGTGTGAGAGACAAACTACCACTACAACACTAACACGTTCCAGGAGGTCATTAGTGTGGCTCAGAAGCTCACCTAACGACTACGTTTGAAAACGAAACGGTGTAAACATCAATTAATAAAAGACAAGACTGATAAAAGGGGCAGTATGAATGAGTGTTAAAAATGTTGAAGTAGTTAAAAGAGTGGAAGTGGGACAGGGCTGTGAGTGTGGGTGGGGCGGTTCGATCGCCGGCTCCTACTCTCCGTAAATTGCTCACCAAGCGTTTTACAGCAGCCCAATGCTCCTGAAGCTGACCCACCTGTATCTTTATGACATTTGAATTCAAGAGTTTTTATTCAGAACATTAATGGCAGCAAACAACTCTTTGCTGTGTAAAGATGGAAGGTTATGTGAGCGCATGTGAGCGTGCCCCACTGGCGCTCACACGGCGGTTGCAGCTGATAACAGCGTCCCAAGCGATGGCGTCGACACGGAAGAGTAGCGCCCAACCTCCGGTTCCGCCTCAGTTAAACTCTGTCCGCACTGTTGCCGTTGTTTTTGCACCGTTATCGCTGTTAGCCATCGCCATGTTGAGATCATGTTGAGGCAACAGACATCCACTGAATGTTGTACTGATCCCCTTTAAAGAACGTAACACCACCAAGACAAACAACTGAAAGTGGCAGACGAAATGTAAAAAGAATATAAATAGAGGACTCAAAATGGTAATTGAAGTGTTGGAATGTAAAGAAGTTTAAAAGTGACTGGAAGGGTTTGAGGTGGCAGTTGCAAAGAAACGACTATTCACAAGGTGCAGACAACTGCATAGATTGAAATTAGAGTGTATCTGTTGTCTGAGAACATTGATAGTGGATGAATCTGCAAAATGTATATATATACTATGTCCTATATATACTGTATATATATGATTATTGATTGAAAGCTATGCATGAATATGAATTCACTTTGACTTGCCTACTTCTTGTTTTCAGTCGTTTGGATTTGATCATTCTCTGTTAAATTAAAGCTGAATATTGTTGTTTTCTTTGTGTGTTTTTGTTAGTTTGGAGGTGACATGTTTTTTTACAAGCCTCCTAAGTTGTTGTTTTTCTTTCACCATCATCCACTCCCCCTTCTCTCTCTCTCTGTGTCATCACAAGTATGTGTGACTGCATGTGTGTTTTTTTTCGTATTTCACAGCTACATATCTAATAAATATAAGAAGATTGTGAATGTTTTTAGAAAAACTGCACTCAGATCGAGTCTTTTATTTCCTTCCTTCAGTACTCGCATCCTTCCCTCTTTCCTTCCCGAGACTCGAAATCACTTCCTTCCTCCCTCCTCTCTGTTTCCGCTCTGATGAAGACTCCCGTCTCTTCGGGCTGTAATTAAGCAGCTCTGCCTCTGCGTTCAGTCATGGGTGGCTCATTGTGCACATGGATTCCTCTGCAACGCTTAATTGGCTAAACATTGTTTAGCCCACTTAGTCAGTTTTTCCTTCTCTACTTTTATTCCTTTTATTATTATTGTTATTATTATTATTATCATTGCTTCCCCGTCCTGCCCTCATACTCACCCTGTTTCCTTGTCCCTCACATTATCCTCTTTGCGTCCTCACCCTCTCCATCTTTACCACTTTCTTCACGTCCGTTTTCTTTTTTGTTCTCCCCTGGGTCTTCATGTTGCTCTCTTTTGCCTTCTCTCTCTCTCTGTCCTCCTCTCATCTGGCTGTGCTCCAGATCCAGCAGGGTTTTAGCCCGTGGTCCTAATTGTCGGGACGAGGCGAGATCCTGTATGAGACGGCCATATGGTGCCTGGCTACAGGGCCGAACTCCCCGGGCCTTTTAAGGTGAATGTAATGGCCACACTGCAAAAGAGAATTACATACTCTGTATATGCTCATTACCTTCTGGAAAACTAATTTGGTGAAAAGATGAAAAATATGTATTTGTAATTCTTGGATCTTTTACCTCTTGTGCTTGTCCTGAGAGTCCTAGGTATGAAGGCTTTGTCCTATTTTTGTGAGAACATCTCAGTACACTCGTTACTAGATGGCGAAGCACACGTCAGGAGATTATGTCGATGGCATGGCGAGGCAATCATACATATTACTGAACATGTAGGGAACCACGGAATAATTACAGTTTAACTATCACGGTGTGAGATAAAGTTTTACTGTCGATCATTATCGGCCGATATTCTGATAAAACACGTGATTGGGGAGATTTGCATTTATGCTTTCTGTTCCCTGATTCCTGATAATGTTACACTGTGAACAACAAATCTGCAGAAAGTGACAGGAGGAGAGCTACTAATGAGGTTCCATTCAGTTACATTATGATGTGTTCAGGCTCTGTTCAGTGAAAAGGAGCATTGGGCGAAGGTAAATTATAACTTTATCACGATGTGTTCACATGTGATCTCGTAAAGTACAGTTTTGGTGAGAAACTACGTAGTTGTTTGAAGATGTTTTCACAGCAACATTAAAAATACAATCTGGTATTCATCATTAGTCATTTGAATTGTGTGAAAACACTAGAGATGACTATAACAAAGCAAAAGGATAACATTTAGAATGTGTTATGGTTTGAACTGACATCAGAGCAGTTCAATTTATTTTTGGGACGGTGGCAAAAGAATTTTTGTCTGGAGCCAGCTGCTGTAACGTAACAAAAGAAAAAAGGGATCTACGTCTGCCAATATGGATCATCAATGATTGTCAATTTGTATAAATAAATGACATTATTATGAATCATTTTATTAGTAGTATATGTATTATATATCCGTATGTTACCGGTCAGCAGTTCAGCTATGCTAATATCCACACACACACACACACACA
>NW_022280046.1:8595719-8596816 GCF_004355925.1 Anarrhichthys ocellatus
GTCCAGAAGAATTTATTTTTATTGGAATAATGGGAGGAGGGCATGTGGATTAAGCCGCCTAAATTTGATGAAATGACTACACCACACCAGATATTACATTGTAATTTGGATAGAAAGAAAACACAGTTGAAGAATCCTGACGTGTTTTTGTTGTGATGTTGTTATATCGGAGAAGAGCCGTACGACTCTGATACGGAGGTTCCATTTATTAACAGTGTGGCTTCATTTCAAGCTCCCTTCAGTAAAAATGAGTATTGGACGAAAGTAAATTACAACGTTATCGTGATGTGTTCTATTGTGATCTCGCAAAATGTAGTTTTTGGTGAGAAACTTGAAATACTCCAGTTGTTGGAATGAGATGTTTTCATAGCAACATGATCGATATTAGAGTGTGAATACATTCAGATACAACAGATGTTGTCCAACTGCATCATTTGCAGTTGAAAATAGGTAATAAACTGCAATATATCTGAATGTTTGATGTCACAATACTCAGCATATCACAATAATATCGTATGGTGACTTAAGTATCATGATAATGTGTATCTTCAGGGGAAAACTCAAAGATTCAAACATCCCTGTTGGACAAAAGTTAAACCAAATTTGATTGTGTATTTTAGCAATATTATAAAATTGCTATAATCTGGAGTTTGCATGTTCTCCCCGTTAACACATGGGTTTCTTCCAGGTGTCCCAGTTTCCATACACATGCAATCCCCCCTGTCATTGCCCTTGAGCAAGGCACTGGTCCCAGAACTGGAGTTGGTCCATAAGGGGCTGTGCTGGGGCCGCTGAGCTATCCTGACTTTCCTCTGTGCTTCATCCCTTCTTGTTTTGTTTTCTGGGTTTAATTATTTATGTTACAAGAAATTCAACCAATAATTGTAGGATTTTTGTACAACTTGTAAAAGAAATGAAAAGCATTTTTGAGTTATTGTTTGCCTCTTCAGTATCATGTGTCTTATGTGAGTGCATTTCTTTCTGCATGCCCAATGCTTGCATATCCTGCTCAGTTTTACATTTATCTGTGGCTTTATGTTTGTGTAAGAATGTGTGTGTGTGTGTGTGTGTGTGTGTGTGTGTGTGTGTGTGTGTGT
>NW_022280046.1:8596826-8607734 GCF_004355925.1 Anarrhichthys ocellatus
GTGTGTGTGTGTGTGTGTGTGTGTGTGTGTGTGTGTGTGTGTGTGTGCGTGTGTGTGTGTAGGGGGGGGTCAGCGGATCAGAGCGGCAGGTGCAGGGATCGTGGCGACGCCCCCGGGCCGACCGCGGGGCTCAAACGCTCGCTGTGGCGATTAATCACCCGGCAAAATGCTTCTGACGTGCCGAAGAGGGAAAGAGAGGAGCTTCATGTCTCTGCATCCTTCACTGACCATGTGTGTGTGTGTGTGTGTGTGTGTGTGTGTGTGTGTGTGTGTGTGTGTGTGTGAAAGAGAGAAAGACAGAGAGAGAGAGGATGGGGATTACACACACACACAGTTTAAAAGTTATGGTAACTTATTTCATCATTTCTACTAGTTATAGTAACATTGTACTCACCGAGTTAACAGCTGAGATCTGGAACACAGTGACATCTCTAACGTGTGACGGGTCAACGACCAGGAGCAGTCACATGATCAGACTGGTTTTAAACAAACCTCCAGGTTGGCTAGATTTATTTAATTGTGAAAACAACTGTTAACATTAAAATCACTGTTATATAATTATTGTTAACATCTATCACAGTTTACGGAACCACGGAAATAAGACCCTTGTGGAAAATAACAGCAATTATGTTGGATTAAGCAGTTACCTGTTACTACCTGTTTTGTTAGGGTGCACAGCAGCGTTGACAACTTGACAATTGCAAAATTGGCAAAAAGGCCTAAAACCTTGTTGTGTCCCAGTACGAACCACAAACAACAAGTCTGACACAGAGAAGGGTGGAAATATGAACAAGAGTAAACAGTGGCAGCGCTAACATGCTGATGTTTAGCAGGCAATGTTCAAAAGAGCGCATTTCCCCAAAATTCTGCTTCCCTGGATTGTTGGTACATCTTGTTCTGGGCTACTAAATTAAAATGATTTAATAAATGGATAAAATGTGCAGTCACAATGCCACTTCTGCGCACATGTCTTACTGAGATTTACTGAGGCTACTGAGATATGAATTTTGGCAAAAAAAAATGTTTTCTGACTGGCTTCTCTCAGTGACTTCATGGGTCTTGTTCAATTAGGAAATGATCTTGTTTTTGTCTGTTTTCTTTACATTTTGTATAAAGGCAGGGACTTTTAACAATACTGTCCCAACCATCCCAGGGTGAGCAGACACGCTTTGGACTCATGTGCGAGCTACAAACATTAGCGTCAACTGATGGGCCAGAAAACAAGCTTTCAGACATGTTGTTTTTTAGTAAAAGTGTTGAAACAGACGTGTATCTGTGTTTAGTTAAAGCTGCATTCATTCTCCTTTGGGGCCAAGCTTAAAACACAACATCTGACATATTGATGGGCCAGAAAATAAGCTTTCAAACTTGTATTTTTTTGTATGTGGCATGACTAAAAAAAAATAACAAAAGAGCCAAAACTTTACTTACACAATGTAAATTTCCAAGCTGTGACTGAAATGCACGGAAGAGTCAGAATGTCTCAGTATGTGAGCATGTCTGAGTATGAGGATGGTGAATGGCAGAGCCATGGTTGCTTTCTAACTGTCCCTACTGACCCCGCTCTCTCCTATTTGATCAAAGTATTAAACAAATTACATTTTGACCTAATGACGTGATAGATGAAACGTTAAGGGAGGCCTAAAGGCATTACAATACATCCTGTGATGGATATGAATATGTTTTTATGGAAATCCATCCAATAGATGTTAGGACATTTCACTGAAAACTATGTCAACCTGTTGGTGGAGCTACGGGAAAATCCATTGAATCACCAAAGTCACTGGGCATCATGAATGTCTGGTCCAGACTAAAACAACGATTGGACGGATTGGCACTAAATTGGGTACAAAGGGTTGGACTGATCCACCGACGTTGTCACACGGCTTTCATGGCAAAAGCAATCTTTAATTTTTCACCAGCAGACACAAACAATAACGCACACATTAAGACTCACAGAGAGGGGACGCCCAATGCAGACAGAACACATGCTGCTAACTGAATCTGTATTGGTATTATTCTGTCAGCCCGACGACGTTTTCTACAGAATTATTATTATTGATGAGAAGCATAAATCTTTGCATATTATTTGTCCTTTATTGGGTTAAGTTTACCGCAATATCCCTCCTCTCTCTGGTGCCCTCCTGTCGCTCTTCAAAAGCATCAAATGAAGCAGAAAGTCACAGAGAAAAAGAGCAATATATGAACATTAATATGCAGAAATCCAAACATGGCAAGATAACAAGATTTCAAGATTTGTAAAACAAATGGGCCTTAGCTGCTTCGACTCGTAGCAACAAAAAAAACAAGGCTGCCAGGAAAAGATCATTTTTTCATTACAGATTTTGAACAGGCCCAGTCGGTAAATATTAGTTTGTTTACAAGGAGTTTGCGGTGCTTTGGTCTTTTTGAAAAAATATTATTTGATTTAATTTGGTTATTCATTTTGAGTTGATTTGATTTGGAAATAATACTTTGCAATGCACTTAACTCATGTGTTTTTATTTCTCCTCCGGAGTTTTACAATCCATCAAAAAGCTCCTCTTGTAAAGTTTGGTGCTTTAAGTGGTTCTTTTTTAACTAAACTTTATTTAGAAATGTGCAGCACATGACAGAGATAATAAAGCTCTTAGAGGTAGATTTTACCCAGGGCCCCTCTGCAACACAAGGGCCACCAGCACAAGCAACAATGCAACTCTTAGATAGCGTATTTTATGAGCACTTTATGAGCACTTTCATGTAAATGTATACTTTTGGTTAGTTTTCTAATCAGCCTGGTTCGGTTTTACAGGACACTAACTACAGGGGACCACGCTGAGGAGCGTGTACGAAGTATCTTTCCGTCTCAGGAGCGGCTACTTTGTGAACTTTCTCACTTTGACGCGGCACTGATCTGCTGTGTGCAACTATCCATTCTTCTCCAGTTCATCTGGAATAACTTTATAAACGTCACTATATTGTGATCTTTATTTAGTATATTCTGTATTTTCTCTTCAGCCCAGATGTCAAGCAAACATCGGACTTCTGCAAGTCAGTGCTCTCCCACTCGTGTTCACCAGTCGTCTACATGTGTCCATCTCAACAAATGCCTGCTGCCTTTGGTTCACTTCCTGCAATTGGGTCGGATTATGTTGACACTGCGATTGAACCACTCTAGGGTTCACTCGGAAGACCATGAGACCACATCTCCAACGCGGTTCTTTTGGTCCGCACCAGTGTACGATTACTGCGTTCACAACTGCTCAGACAAACCTCACCGGAGTTCATTTAAAGTTTAAAGTAGTCCTGTTGCTGCTGGAAACACTGAGAGTGGGTGATGAATCTCTACATGTTCACGAGAGCGACCTTTCAATTGATCCATCATTGATGTAAAAATCATAAACTGTACATGAGTATCAACACGTAGCCGTCATGGCGTCACCCATTGATTTGTGGACTGCTGTTTTGAAGCCTTGAGTTTGCCGTTTTGTCGTGACTTCTGCAATCAGTGAGCGGTAGTGACCTTATTTGGAGACGCAGTTTACAGTTCTGCTTGCAACATTAACCTTTTAATCTCAAGCATCCCCTGCTTTATGGTCTGTTTGACTCTGAATGGACCATAACTTACTAAATGAACATCATGCTGTATTGAAGAAGACTTGAAACTAGAGATTGAGACCATGAACTCATGTTTACAATGTTTACTGAGGTAATAAATCAAGAGAGAAGTAGAGTCATTTTCTCATAGACTTCTATACAACCAGAGGAGTCGCCCCCTAGTGGTCAGTAGAGAGAATGTAACTTTCAGGCACTTTAGCATTGCCTTCACTTTTCAGAACTATAGGTTGCTGCCTGGTTAAAATACTGATTAGGTGCAGCTTCCCTTCCAAAATATTTATAAAAATCAAGTACTTCCTTTGTGTCAAAAACAGAAGCTGACCAGTGGCAGAGAGTTAGTGACAGAAAGCGCCATTTGAGTCTGAATTAAAGAAAGGAAGAAACAAAAAAAAGAAAGAAGAGGTAAGATAGTGACATCACAGAGAGAGGTGGAGGTATTGTCTCTCCTGGAAGGGAGAGACAAAGACCATTTTTATAATTTGTTATTTTTATTGTTTGGGTCTCAGCTGGCGGAGAACAATGTGTGTATGTGTGAGATACATGCAGACACACACCTACATCAGTACTAAGTGAAACTGGCCTCCGAGGTTAAAATTTACATAGCGGTACCGTATCAGTTTGATTTATCGGTTCAAATCCACACCTCCTCTTTTTTCTGTTGGCTTTTTTTTTTTGATCCCCTGGGTGAAGCAGTTTACTGATCCGCTGTCCCTAATCGGCAGAGCAAGGCACTCAAACAGCCCCGGGTGAGAGTTCCATTCCCTGTGGGGCCACACGTGCTAAAAATGAGTGCTAACTTTGTCCAGCTAAATGAGATATTTATCATAAATGTTTCATGATAACAAAGTTATTTGAATAGGAGAGGAAGAGATTTCGGAGTCGACGAGGAACCCCGGGGGGATGAAGTGAGCCGAGGGAGTTGAAACGTTATGAAGAATTAGGTTACGTGTAAAAAGAGAGAGCGTTTTAATGAAAGAAAAGTAGGCATCTTTAGAGAGCATACCCTGCAGAGTGTTAGTGTTATACAGTGCTTTGATGCATTTGTGTTGCATCTATAATGCTGTGCTGGTGCGTACTGTTGTACTCTTCAGTCTCATTCAATGCTATCAGTCAGAAATATTTTGATATTTTCATGACATACAGTAAAGGGTAAATCCAGTATTAATCCCAATTTTGACTTCCCTGTCTGTGGCGCTCAAGTAAGTAGCCAGGAGTATATTGATTCTGAGTGTAGACGTACATCTTTACAAACCTCACAAAAGTATGATCTCTTTTTTATTTTTATTTTCTTAAGGCTTACTTATTTTATGAAACAGCTGCTACTGTAGTCATTTGACACATTTTACTCAAAAGGGTCTATAAACAGGACTATAAACATCTCACTTGTTTATAGTCCTGTTATCTGTTTGTTTGTGCACTTTATTTTATTTTATATTCCACATTATTTTATATTTTACTTAATTTTATATTTTCTGTAAATTTAATATGTTTCTACTTTGCACTGTTGATTGATGTTGATTGTTGTTAAATGTTATGCACCTCCCGTCATGTCAAATTCCTCGTATGTTCAACATACCATGGCAATATACGGTTCTGATTCTGATTCTGATTCTGATAAGGTATTTGTTGGGGACTATTTTCAGCAGTGGATTAAGACACATTCAGTGCTCTAGTATACAGACTGTAGCTCTGGTATTTACAACAGGAGGAGCGTATATATGAGTCAGAGAAAACACATATCGTATATCAGGAGGGTGCTGCATGTTCAGAGTGGCTCAGAGAACACAGAGCACTGCTACGTGACAATTTCTTGTATTGGTGACTCGTTTGCTAGCGAACAAGATACTTCAGGTAAATCAGACTGTTGAGATGTTTGATTTAAATCTGGAGGAAAGATATGTCCTCGATTTGCTGTATGGACACTGAGAAATGCCTGATCGAGGATGACTCCTATAGACGAGGATATTGGTGACATTTCAGAGCACTTACAATACCTAAAGGAAGGAAGGAAGGAAGGACGGACAGAAGAGGGTTGTCAACAGGTATAAGAGGGCAATCAACCTACCTGCAGGGGTTCTTCCCAGCTGCACACACACACATTTTAAATTCTTTAATAGAACCCACCAACACACACACACACACACACACATACACAGATTAGCATACGGAGCGTATTTAATGCAATTGCATCTCTACGGTGCACCAGACCTCTGAGTTTAATCCAAATGAAAATATCTAAATAGAAATCCCTGAAAACATATCCTGAAAGTTATAGCTGCATTATTCAATTTTACTCCATGTAAAAGAGATGCAGCAAAGAGATGCAGAATTTGAAATTTTTTTGGCCAATTCTGATTTTCTTTCTAAGAACTATGATTCAGACCAAGGTTCCCAACCAACTTTTTTCTGCACCGAAAAAACAAAAAACAATCTCAACCGTCCCGAAGTCAGTGGAAAATTCAAAATGTTATCCTTTTACATTGTTAATGTCATCTATAATGGTCATTTGCATAAAAACTCATCTCAAATGATTATGATATGAATTATTGCTTTTTTATTTAAATACTTGCTTTGATAATAAAGATGATTGCCATTAATAGTTATTAATAGTCCAAACTAGTTTTAGGAAGTTAACAGGTTATCATTCCCAAATATCCATTTTATATTGCTTTGAAAACATCTCACCAAAAACTGCATTTTACAAGATTACATTTGAACACATCATGGTAGCATTGTCATTTTTTATAATTTTAGCCGTTATAAGCAGGACTGTGCTATGGAGAGACTCGGTGCTGTCTGCAGACGAGCCGGTCACTGTGGTGACTCTGAGCAGCACGACGGGAATGAATTACAATATAATAAGTGTCTGATTAAGTTTCTTATTGCAAATATTTTAAAGGTCGTTCTTCCAAGGCTTATTTTTGACTCCAGTTGTGACAAATTGCGAGTTTTATGTCTTCTTCTTCCACACCGACGTCATGCTGTGTGTGTGGCTGTGACGTTACTGTCTGTGTAAAATGACCGATGTAAAACTGTCAGGTAACCGGCATTAAATCAGAAATATGAGACCGATCAGCCGGTCACCGGTCTAGTGTGTGAACAGCTGATTACACTCCTCAGGTGAAGCTAATAGCAGATGAAAGGAAGCAGCCAGACCAACCGGTGTGCCCCAATTCCACACTACATAGAGGGCAGAGGTGACACATTTTTTACCTCCGCCAAGGAGGTTGTGCTAATAGTCCACAACAAGTACTCCAAATTAGTAGCCCCGCCCTAAAGCATACTCTGCTTTATGGTCTGTTTGACTCTAAATGGACCATAATGTACTAAATGAACATCATGCTGTATTGAAGAAGACTTGAATCTAGAGATTGAGACCATAAACTCATGTTTACAATGTTTACTGAGGTAATAAATCAAGAGAGAAGTAGAGCCATTTTCTCATAGACTTCTATACAACCGGAGGAGTCGCCCCCTGCTGGTCAGTAGAGAAAATGCAAGTTTTAAAAGAGACTTGCGCGTTGGCTTCACTTGGCAGAACCGGAGGTTGCCGCCAGCCCTGCACAAATGTTCTGCAGGTGTGCAGAACATTTTGTAAGAAGAAAATACAGATTTTATACATTTCGATGCAACTTTTTCGTGCTTGGTGTGAAACAGCTTTTACTTTATTTTAACTTTAATTTTCGCACTTTGCACAGTTGATCAAAGCGGCAACATTCCCAGGTGGGATTTAGCCGTCAGTCAATCAGCACAGTCTTCACTCAACATTTGCACTTTTGAGGCTGATCAATAAAACGATTCTATCATCTTTTCCTCATTCACTTACCTGACGTCTGCTTACCCATTCACTCTGGTTTGTTCATCCAGTCAGTCATTGCTCCCTCACTCGCGTGTGCATTTATTCATGTCGATGTTGTTTTTTCTTCAATATGCATGTTGAGTGCATTCGGTGGGGTTTGACTTCAATCAAACATACATTTTAATTTAATACGTTTGCTCAGCAGTTTAATGAATTCATCTGTTCATTCGTCGGTTCCATACTCTCCCAGTCAACACGATTTAAATCTTTCAGCTGCAGTATGTGCAGGTGTCTGCCGTGACTATCAAACTCAACTCAAAGAGAATAACACTCATGTGAGGTCGCACACACATACACATACACAAACTCCCAGAGTCAGCTACACATTCACTATAATATGATCAAACAAACAAATAAGAAAAGAACGAAATATAAATACATTTGTAGAAATTTGTCTTTGTTGTACGCAAAGGGATAATGTATCATTTATCCCAAAATGAGGCTGAGTGTGTGTGTCTATGTGTATGTGTGTTGTAAAGAATACATTTGCAGAACAGCCCTTTAAAGGCTTCCGCTTCTTTGTGAACATGATTGTCTGTGGACGAGGGAGTCTTTGTGTCATGAGCTGATCTTCTGCTGCCTTTAGCGGAGGAATCGTTCCAACAAACAGACAGTCAATTAAACAATCAAGCAGTTCGTCTGCCTTCTCAAAACCTCCATGTGGATTAAATCAGACGTTGTTCGCGAGACGTCCTACGGACTGTTTGATTGCGACCAAAACCAAACCTTTGGCGGCTGCATTTTGTGTTTTTCTTACGGGACTAAATGTGTGTGTTTGCGCCATTAGCATGAGCAAGCCTTTTCCCGTTTCCCTGCACTTCTCCTTCTGTGTGTTTCTATAGTAACCTTGGCTAAAATCCAAACAGCCGGTAGGGCCCTCTGAAGGGCACTACACAGGCACGATGAAAGATTTCCACCATGCCACTGCAGCTTCCAGGCAACAGATAAATGTGATTTTTAAAGGAGGACATGCTTCCACTGAGCAGAGGAGCGATAGTGAATATCAGGCTGACGGTGGCCCGTCCAACCTTCTTCAGATGAACTAATAATAGCCTGCTTCCACATTGGCCGTATTGACTGGCATGCTTCGCTGCTTCCGATCTGATCAAATCTCAAAAAAATAAATCTGTCGCCAACAGTGGTGCATTTAAAGCCTTGTGCAGCGACGACTATGGCAGCTAAGAAAGCCCCTTACTGTGGTACAAAGGAGAAACAGCACGGGACGGAGATTTTGGCACGACATTCATTACATTACATTACATTACAGTCATTTAGCAGACGCTTTTATCCAAAGCGACCTACAATAAGTGTATTCAACACCATTCACTTCAATACAGTAATATGTTTTCTTGGAGCAGCATCTAGTGGCAGTTAGTATACCTGTAGAAGCATTGTGAAACACAACACACAGATGAAGAATACAAATGTTGGGTCGGGACATTGTGTTCACCATTTTGCACCAGCTAATCAGTTAGCAAACCCATTAGCATGTTAGCTTAGCTTGGTTGCTAACAGGACAATAACTTCACACAGTTTATGCAAATGATGCATTTGTAAGTCGACTCCTGTCACATAACCGTCTGCAAACCATTGGTCTAGTGGAACAGTTTATAATCAGACAAATGTTAAAGGACCAGTATGTAGCATTATGGTGGATCTAATGGAAAATGGAAAAATGGAACATAATAATCATAACTTTGTTTTTTTATTGGTTTATAATCACTAAGAATCATGCTTTTATTAGCTTAGAATGAGTCCTTCATATCTGCATAGGGAGCGGGTCCTCTTCGTGGAGTCCGTCGTGTTGCACCACCATGTTTCTACAGAAGCCCAGAACGGACAAACCAAACACTGGCTCCAGAGAGAGCGTTTAGCATTAGCTTTAAAGTTCTACAATACACTTACAAAACTGCGGTAACGTGAGCCACAGAGTGCACAACCGTGGAATCGCCAGCGGCCTTCTGACTTCCATTTGCTCCTAAAATAGAGTTATTACGTCGAGGGTGGCCGTCCGTTCCCAGACACTCGTACGGCTGTTGAAACGGCGACCGGTGAGGGAGCTTAAAGCTCCGAGCATCGGTGTGGCTGTTTGTTCCCTGAAAGATTCATAAAGCGCCACATCCACATGAATCATTCACTAAGGAAATGATTGTCGTAAACATGAAGTGCCATCCCTGCCACTGTGCGCTGAAAAATTCATGCTTTTTGAGGCATAAATTATGACACGGCGCCCGGGGGGGGGGGGGGGGGGGGGGGGGTGCTATGACTTACTCCCCCTCCACTTTCCTCCTCCTGACCGAGGTGCGCACGCACACACACACACACACACACACACACACACACACACAAGTAGCATAACAAACTAGAATGATACATCCAGAGGTTAGAATACCCAAAAGGCAATATTCTCCGTTACACTGGAGGGAGGTTTCATTCAACATTTATTTTCATAGTTTTGTTTATAATTTCTCTTGGAAAACAGAGTCAATTACTCAGAACTAGGAACAAGAAATAAGGCAAAAAGTCACATTATTACCCAAACTGTCGGTTGGATAAACATGCATCATAGTTTAATGACGTTCTGGTTCAACTGTGGCCTGCTGTACTTACGGGAGCTGTGTGGTGTTCTTGTGCAATTTCATGTGCTCTAAAAGTAGTTTATATCATGTGGACTAAATGTTACAACCTGACTGTAGGTGTTTCCTGATCCATCTGACCCACAGTCAGAGATGTCATCGTGTTCCTATAGTAACAAACCCATTTTGTGGGAACAATGATGTTATATATTATATTCACCGATTGCAAATTTCTTTGGCGATTCCGACTTTTGGAAAGTCTGATCTGCTGATTCCGATTTGCTATCTTTTTACTTTATTGTTGGTATATAAAGTGGATATTTGCAATCATTTGAAATAATTCAAATGATTGGGAAATACATTATTGTGTATTTATATAAATACTTGAAAAATGAATCTCGGCATCAGTAGTTTTAATGATGCATTAAAAGCTGCTTAGAGCTAGTGTTAGATATTGGAGAAGGAATTATGACCTGTTTACCTTCCTATTTCATATCGCTGTGAAATCATCTCCTTGGAACACTACGTAGTAGAGCTTGAACACACTATAATTCAAGTCAATGTAACCTCCGTAAACGTTAGCTCCAAACATCTCATGATGCACAAAAGAATCCACCCCCCCCCGACATGAGGTGTTAAATATCAATCATCTATGTTCGGGAGAGTGAAGCAGACACATATTTCCTCTCTCATCACCATTGTTCTTCATTCTGAAGTGTGCATGTGTGTGTTCCTCCGTCTACCTCTTTCCCGCTCTCACTGCCAGGTCTTGATTTTGTTTCAGGGGAGTGTGTGGTCCTATCTGTGTGAGCACGTTCCTGTCTTTGTGTCTCTCTCTCTCTCTCTCTCTCTCTCTCTCTCTCTCTCTCTCTCTCT
>NW_022280046.1:8607744-8616892 GCF_004355925.1 Anarrhichthys ocellatus
CTCTCTCTCTCTCTCTCTCTCTCTCTCTCTCTCTCTCTCTCTCTCTCCCTCTCTCTTTCTCTCTCTATATATTCGGCCCTCACCTCGAGGCGAGTCGATCCTCTTACAGTAATACCATTGCCTAATCTCAGAGGCGTATCAGAGGGAGCTCAGAGCACTCAGCGCTAATAGGTTCACACAAATGGGATCTAGTCAAAAAACCTCCCAATCCTCCTGCCACTGTAAATATGGAGAGCATTATCTAAGTCCGCCTGGAGGCCTCCAATGTGGAACTGATGCAGATTTGACAGAGCAACTGAGAGATAGCGGCCAAAAAACAAAACAAAAAAAAGGTGATTTAACATGCTGTTAGCAGTGTTACAGCAGTCATTTCATTGGCTGTAGGGATGAATTGGGTAGAATCTTAACTCTTTAAACCCCGATGGGGTCTTATGCCATTCATGCAGGATTCTTTTAACCAATAGAAACCATTGAATGTTAACATAAAAGGGATTTTGAGGTAAGTTATTTCTTGACTTAAATTCACTTAGGCCCTGAAAAGACCTCAGTTTTGGTTATTTCATATGAGAGATTTCTGCATTTTTGTTTTTGTTTTTGTTGTGCTCTTCTTATGGGTTTTGTGGGCGGGAAAAAAAGGGATGTCACAAACTTCCACGCACCAATCAGAGTTTTGCAACTTTTAAATCAGAATCTGAAGACAGTTGTTTTGTTTTTTTTGCAGAATCAGGCACTCCTACAAAGTCCTGATAAAGGACTTATAACTGATGTCTTTTTATAGGGAAGAACCATAGACTGTGTATAAGAAGTGTACATAGTCAGCTCATATTCTTCGAGTGCCTTTGTTCATTTTAACTGTAGGATTTGTCATTTATTGTTTGTCTTTTCATTATTTTACCAGATACCATGCTCTCTATTTGAGAGAAATTTAGCATCGAAAGGAGACAACATGCGGGAACTGCATTACCTTTATCGATGGCTGTTGTTAAAGCGACGATCAACTCTAATTCACAGATTACAATCTGAAGGCCTTTCTCTCACAGTCTATTGCACATGGCTGTAAGTGTGACGGTCTCACAAAGACGGTAAAGATGACGAAATTAAATTGAATGTACGATGGAGTCACACTCTTTAGCAGGGTGACACATGCTGGCCTAGTACGAAAAATCAAAACAAACAGTCAGCTGGCACGGTGTTTACTCTCGACTTTCAGTGATGGATAGAGTGACAAAAAGGTTTTTTATAGGGATTCACATGTTTCACTCATTTCACCTGGATAAAAAAGTATGGATGCTTGATATTTTATAACACTATAATCAAATAATAATAATTGATTATGTATGTATATTATATGTATATAATAACAATTTGGTGTGAATGTAGTAAGATAAATAGGCACAAACTAAAATATGCCAAAGCTTGTGCAGAATGAAGACGCTCTATCAACAAGGATGTATAAAAAGATGGATTGCTTTGATAAAAAAGTAAACATATACATTGAAAGCGATAAATCAAAGACATGTAATAAATTAGGAATCATATAATGTGTCCAGTGGGGCTTTGCCCAGCTGGATGTACACTCCTCAGGCACAAAAACATCAAATACAGTAAAATATATGAATTCTTCATTGAGGGAGTGGGGGCTAGGGAGTAGAGGAAAAAGTGTTGAACGGCCCTCGAAGTGCACAGTCAGGTGAAGATGCGGGAACATATGACGGAAAAAGATGAGTGTTGAAATCAACAAAAAACACTAGAGATGTGTCTGTGCCATGCGAGCTCCTGCACCTGAACTCCACACGCTGTGAGCGAACCAGAGCAGAGCTGAGGGAGACAGACACAGTCCTGCAGTGACACCCAGAGGCTCAAAGCGGTACTGCTTCACTCAAACACAGCACGCCGACTACCTTCACCATGATGTAGGGACACCGGTAAGGGGTCAGTGCTCACTTACACTTATTCAAAAAAAAAATAAAGCTGAAAGTGCAGATATACAACCATGTGAAACTCATTATGTCCAGTTGGTTTGTGTTTTCATCTTTATTCCAATAACTAGTGTTATAAACGCCTGAATGACTCAGTCATTGCTTTCAATGACCGCCCAGGACCATGCAGCCCAGGACTGCAGAGCTAGCATTTGAGGCTCTCTGTATGTTTGTGTGTCTGTGCGTTTTAGCTCACTTATACAGCTATCATTTTTATCATGTGTTAATACTTAAGGAAAGTGGCCTTCGCAGCCAGTGGCACTGTTACATGTAAACAAATATATATATGTCCGCATTAATTATATTGATTAGCTTCGTAGACTTTTCAGCTCTTTATTTTTAAGTATAACAGCACAGATATATATATATATACCTGTACATGTCTGCTGCTTCTCAGGACAGAGTGAGAAAAACTGTTGATTAATAAGGAGCACACCGCTTTCTTTCTCTTCTCTCCAACTCGAGTAGAATTTCTTCAATGAACTCAAAATAAATACTTTTCTTTTCTGAGGGGGGGAAACATTTATTTTTTATTTTGTTCACATGCAATCAGTGAATCCTAGTATAGTACTAGTTCAGTCTTTCTATCCACAAATTTACTTCATCAAAACGATGTCTGTTAAACCAGTATGTTATCACTGCGGTGGGAAAAGAATCAAAGTGATGATAATGACACTTAAAATATGATAATATAAATATGTATATTTGGGTTTTCGTTAAGTTAATTCATTTTCACAATGAATTAATTAATTGTTTGGTCTATGAAGTTAGAAAGTGCTGAACAATGCAAATACAAAAGACCTAACATCAAGGTGATGGTTAAAATGTCTTGCTTTGTACAAGTGACTAAATCTCAAAGCATATTCAGTTTACGACCCCACAAGACAAATATATGTGGCAAAAAACTTTGTCCAGTTATTTTACAATAAAATATATGTAGCTTCATACTTTCAATACTTCCGAATATGCTTTAAATTAATATTACCAGCATCTTCAATATTAATGGCAAAAAACTGTTTAAGATAAAAAGGCTTATGATTCAACCAAAACATTCAGAAACAAACAATATTGACACATAATCAAAGGCATGAAGACAGCAAAGTGGTGATTGTCAGGTCACAGGAAGTGCAGAAACATGAGAGCAAAGAGAGGCGAGCAACAAAGAAGAAGAAAAACATCCCACTACTTTCTGTCTACTTGAGCTCAGCTGTGGATCCATAACCAACACAAAGTCCAGCATAGAGCGACTGAGTGAACGTGGTCTGGACTCTGTGGAGGAGGGTCATGGTCTCACAGACGCTGTAGAAACACAGAATCCCTGCCCTGTGGTCCAGGTACACTCCTACTGTGGAGGACTGAGGGCCTGAGAGGGAGGTTATCATGTTGTTATGTCTGAATTCATAACCGCCACTCCAACAATATACTGCCCAAGACTTGTCATTGTTCCCAAATCCACTTTCATAGACCGCTCCTCTCATATGTGTGTATGTGACTGGTACTGAAACATCAAACCCAATCCACTCCCCCTCCCAGTAACATCGTCCTGTCAACTTCTGTCTGCTCCGGACCTGAAGACTGTTAATGCTACTGTGTGAACCTGGGAGACGAGAGTGTAACTGTGTTGTCATACTCAACTGTGTGAAGTGTGATGCTCTCTTCACTGTTGCTTTCCTGTTCCCTTCAGACAATAACAGCTATCTGCTGCTTCACATCTGAGCTTCTTTTCACAATGAGATGGATCAGATCTGTGAAGATATTCTCGCTGTCCCTCACAGCATTATCAGCGGAGCGATTGATAGCCTCCACCTCCAGCTGAAGCGCCTTCACATCTTTCTCTCTGTTCTGGATTCTCTGCTGGATCTTCTGTCGACTCGGCCCGAGCTCTTTCTGCCTCTCAGTCCTTTCTGCTACAGCTGAGACTGTGTCGTGGCATTTATGTTCATCCATGGAGCACAGATAACAGATACAGTGATGATCAGTCTGGCAAAATATCTTCATCACCTCATTGTGACGAGTACAGATGTTCTCCTGAAGCTAGAGGGGTCAATCAGCTTGTGCTTCTCAAAGGCAGGGGATTCATAGTGAGGCTGGAGGTGCTGCTCACAGTAAGAGACCACACACTGCAGACAGGACTTGAGAGCTTTAAGTTTTCTCCCAGTGCAGACATCACAAGCCACATCTTCAGGTCCGGCATAGCAGTGATCAGCTGGAGCAGCTTCAAATCCCATCTTCATCAGTTCCTCCACTAAATCTGCCAGCATGGTGTTTCTCACCAGGAAAGACCTCGGAATAAATTCCTGTCTGCACTGAGGACATCTGTGGATTTTCTTCTGATCCTCTTCATCCCAGTGGCTTTTGATACAGTTCATACAGTAGTTGTGTCCACAGGGAATAGTCACTGATTACTATTATCTACTGGGGCTTCAGTAGATCCAGACAGATCGAGCAGCAGAGCTTCTCCTGGTCCAGTGAAATTCCTCGCTGTGCCATTTCACCTCTCAGAGACAGTGAATGTCAAATAGTTTGACTTCTTCATGTTCACTGATATGCATTGAATGGGGCGTGTGCACTTGCACGTCACAGCATATTGGTTACACCCATATGTGAACTTGCAGATCTGTGAGGGGTGGAGGAAGCAGGAAACAGGAGGACTGACTGGAAATGACTGTGCTTGAGAGCAGGGAGAGGAAGGACGGGGTTCAGGTGTGAAAGAAATGACAGAGCCTGTCCTATCTAAAAAACAACCTCATAGTGCATTTGTGCAAACAGTATATTACAACCCATATTTACGTTTATATAATTTACCGCCTCTAGTGGCCGTAGTAGTTGTGATGGAAGCAAAGACGGAAGTCAGGTAACTTAGTTTATAGAGCAACACAGTCCTAGTAAAGCTCTTGGGAGGGGAGGATGGATGGGTCAACCAAACGCTGGACTTTCACCCAGGGGGGCTATATTCCTGTGATGTTGTGATACTTATGTCATGTTGAGCAACTTAACAGATGTCTTAATTTTAACCCAAACCATGATCTTTTCTTAAACCTAATCAAGTAGCTTTTGTTGCGTAATTCACCCTTTTCACAATGTTCACCATGTGTTTAAAACTGCGGCGTTTACATTAAAACTGAGACTGTTGTGTTTCAATTCAGGAAACGCTCATGTGTGCTGTATTAAAGAGTAGGTGCTCGTGTCCCGTTGTGAAACCAAAATCAACACTGAGTTATTTTAAGGTTAAGTCCCGTTGTGAAACCAAAAGTCAACGTTTAGTTATTTAAACGTAATGTTAAGTAGCCCGGGGGGATTTCGGCATCCCATCCGTTGACCCCATGACCCTAATCCCCACATCCCTTCATCCCACGACCCTCATCCCTTCATCCCACGACCCTCATGCCTTCATCCCAGGACCCCCATCCCTTCATCCTTGACCCACGCCGCTCTCACACCCGCCGGAGATCCAGGCACTCGAACGACGGGTGAAACCACCGCAACCTTCATTCACCATTCTGACACTCCAACAGTCTCTACATATCCCACTTTTCCAAGTGGACAGTCTCTCAACCGGAGAACGCAATCATCCAACGCAACATTCCTTTACATCTGTCTGTTAAAAAAGCCTTTCCTTTTTCTTACTTCTATCTTTCATGTCCCACCCACCTCGGCCAACTTCAGCCAACTCCTCCCACCTCTACTGGCTACCCCAGCTGCACAGACCGCTCCAAGAAAAGGGAACAGTTAGGTAAATGACGCAACGACGGGAGCAGCTCGGGGTTGGGTATCTTGCCCAGGGATGCATCAGTTGTTTCTTCCCGCTTTTGCCATCCCCCTCTCTTCCTCCACCCCTACCCCCACTAGCATTGCCCATCCCACCTTAAATTCTCCTCTTCTTTCCACAGCTCCGCCAGCAGCCAGTTCCAGCGTCCTTCTGACTTATTTTCCCCCACCTACCAGTTTCACTTTAGCCACAGCATTACCACCAGCACGCCCAGTCGCATCCGCTCGATCATACCCCGCACCACACGCTCAGGCAACAGATTCTTGCCGGTAACTACATCGACCTCGCTCAATTACCCTCCATCACCTTTGCCGCCTCTATGGTGACAAGTGGTTCTCAGCCACATGGCCGCCTGAATTCTCTTCTCTCACTCCTTCTTCCGCGATCTACGAAATATATCCCATAGTCGTAGCAGCCATTCTTTGGGGGCATGAATGGTCCAAAAAGACCATTGCCATCTACTCAGACAATAGCATCGTTGTAGACAATATTAATAAAGGACGGTCACATTGTCTATAATGCAGTTCATGTGGAGACTAACCTTGATTTCAGCCAGCCAAATTTCCCCGCAAGATCCCTTGTTCATCACAGAGACGGGCAAAGAGGCCACGTGGTTCCGGGTTTACCTCCACTTTCACCATATCTTAGCCAGATACGGAATACGCCCCAAGTTTACTCGGCCATTCATTCCACATTGGCGCCGCCTCCACAGCTTCAAGTCAAGGAATTCCCGACCACACCATCCTCTTCCCCCCGCGTACCTCTCCTACAGCCGTTCCAACCTGAATGACATCAGAAACGCCCACCGGCATCCATCTTTATGAAGCTGTCTTTTGGGGACTCTGCACCACCTTCCGAAGAGATGGCCCCCACTCTACAGTCTCCATTCCCCCGTCCCCGCCAGCCACCGGACACCAACGGTCCCCCGTCGCTCTCCCCAACCTTCTTTCCACGACCCTCTCTACCCTCCTCGTTTCTTCTTCCCTACACCCTTTCAGCCCTTACCCTTCATCCCTCGACCCCCATCCCTTACCCTACATCTCTTCATCCCTCGACCCCCATCCTTACGTCCCTTCATCCCTCGACCCCTATCCCTACCCTACATCCCTTCATTCCTCGACCCCCATCCTTACATCCCTTCATCCCTCGACCCCTTCCTGAATCTAACACTCATTCCATCACGCAATAAACCTCTGATTGTTTACCAGAGTATCATTAATGTAATATAAGGGTTCATAGAATGTGCATGACACAGAAAGTATAACATTTTGTCAGGTAGTAAAACTAGGAGAAGGACCAGGTAAAGGTGCGTCTGAGAGAACTGGTCTTGTGAAAACATTAAAGAACTAGTTTGTAGGACCTTGCGACATAACGGTGAGGTTGAAACTTGGAAGCCAACGTGAAAACACGAATGGCCCTATTTAGAGCCAGTGTTTTGTTTGTCAAATCTCGGCTACCGTAGAAACATGGTAGCTACCATAGTCAGCTATTCATATTTTCAGGTGATTATACACGGAAAAAAACATACTTAATAATATATTAATTTCTGCCAATAGATCCCCATAAATGCTACACACTGTACCTTTAACAAAAAGGTCAAACCTTAACCTGTTGGAGAGCTAGCCGAGCATTTGCTAATTGGCAACAATCAGAGAGGCCAAGGCTGATAGTTTATTGGAGGGGAGCAAATTGCCACAGTGCCTACATGTCAACAAAACCAGATAAGGGTGTTTTGTGAGGAGAAAAACCTTTGGGTGGAGGGAGCATGAACAGAAAAGGAGTCGAGCACAAGACAGCTCTTAGGTATAAAATAATGAACAGTTTATCCTTGGTGCACGCATTGTGAACTAACGTTTTTTTTGTTTCCCATGCTCTGAGCATTGAGTGTGACAATACTGTAAGAGATTCTTGTCTCGTGGCTCTTTGTCAAAGTGGAATTGCAAAATTGCCACCACACAGGCTTTGATACATTCCAGGAAGAGAAGTGGTTGAAGCAAGTCAGCGTGTCCTGGTTTCTCCTCTCTAAAACATTAGGTGAAGATTTTGAAACCTGAAAATACATCCTGCTTGTGGTGGAAATGAATCTTATTAATTTCCCTGTGAGAAATAACCGTGATGTTAAAGCTCTCAAATGTCTTTGAGTATTTTATTGAATAGAGCTCTTTCCCCACGGAGGTCTAAGCACGAGAAAAGGTTTAACAGAGTATATATGCACCCTATCCCCCTTTGCAGGCGTCCTCCTCCTCCGTCTACCGAGGCATCCGGGCCAAGGTCCCAGCCTTAGTATGTGCTGATGTCTCCATGGAAGAGGGTTAAGTGGTGAGATCAGGATGACGCTACAGCAAGCCGGACATGAAATACCTTTGATTAGATAACATTTATTATTTGGGTTTGGTGAGTTCAGATGGCGCCGTCTGCATATGTTCAGGTTTAATCTATACAAGTTACATCTAAAGATAAATTGCCACGACACTGCTCACAAAGCTCTGTTCAATAAACCCATTTATTTAATTAAGAATTGCTCACACATTTTACAACCCAGTATCTGTGTCAGTTTCTGTTTTGTGTTCACTTCTTGTATTTTGGACTACAGCTTGACTGTGTCACGGTGCAGGGAATACTCAAACAGGGATTGGACCCAAAGGCAGAGGGTTGAGGAGGCAGCAGGAAGTACTCTGTGCATTAAAGTATGTTCTTTCACCCGACACCTTTTTCTTTAGGCTTCAATCTGAACTCCATGAAAGGTCTACAGACAAAAGTCTCCACACTGCAGCTTAGACTTTTGTAACTAAATTGTTAGTCATGATAGTGTCCTTAGTTCTGTTGTGTCGTTAGTCCCGTTGTGTTGTTTGTGTCCTTAGTTCCGTTGTGTCATTAGTCCTGTTGTGTCGTTAGTCCCGTTGTGTCGTTAGTCCCATTGTGTCGTTAGTCCCGTTGTGTTGTTCGTGTCCTTAGTTCCGTTGTGTCATTAGTCCTGTTGTGTCGTTAGTCCCGTTGTGTCATTAGTCCCATTGTGTCGTTAGTCATGTTAGTGTCCTTAGTTCTGTTGTGTGGTTAGTCATGTTAGTGTCCTTAGTTCCGTTGTATCGTTAGTCCCGTTGTGTCGTTAGTCATGTTAGTGTCCTTAGTTCTGTTGTGTCTTAGTCCTGTTATGTCGTTAGTCCTGTTGTGTCGTTAGTCCCGTTGTGTCGTTAGTCCCGTTGTGTTGTTTGTGTCCTTAGTCCTGTTGTGTCGTTGGTCCCGTTGTGTTGTTTGTGTCCTTAGTCCTGTTGTGTCGTTAGTCCTGTTGTGTCGTTAGTCCTGTTAGTGTCGTTAATTCTGTTGTGTCGTTAGTCCTGTTGTGTCGTTAGTCATGTTGTGTCGTTAGTCATGTTAGTGTCGTTAGTTCTGTTGTGTCGTT
>NW_022280046.1:8616902-8664386 GCF_004355925.1 Anarrhichthys ocellatus
TTGTGTCGTTAGTCCTGTTGTGTCATTAGTCATGTTAGTGTCGTTAGTCCTGTTGTGGTGTTAGTCATGTTAGTGTCGTTAGTCATGTTGTGTCGTTAGTCATGTTAGTGCCGTTAGTTCTGTTGTCGTTAGTCCTGTTGTGCCGTTAGTCCCGTTGTGCTGTTATGATGTCACGTTGTCACGGGAGCTGTTTGCCTTTCTCAGTCCGTGCTCCTGTCTGCACTTCTGGACTAGTTGGTTTTTTTAAAGTCCCTGCCTTTTTAAAATATATTTTCCAATGACAGCTTCTCAGGTGGATCTGTGTAACCAACCATCTGGCGGGTCAGGTTAATACCAACATGCATCAACCACCAAATATCCTGTCAAAAATGTAGATAGAGGATTTATCAGATCAGTCTTTGATTTGTTCCCTAAAGATAAATGGTTTGGACTTTGGACGTGTTCATAGGCCCCCTTTACAACATAGAGCAACGATCATTTTGCTCGCAGTATACAGCTGAAACTTATTGCAATGATGGATATCGCCATAATGTCCACACCCAGTCCTCTAAGGCTTAAGCAATACAGGTAGTCTGATTGGAGAAGCCATGTGACATAACAAGGTTTCAGCCACAACAATCTGTCAATTATTTGCCATTTTTAACATTTACTTGGCTATAAGCTGAATGTTGATAGGACTGTCAGGCCATTAACTAAAGAAAAGAGACTCTCAGATTGAATGCAGTTTTGTTTCGATTCTTCCATTCTGCTCGTACAAAGAGTACTCTTTTGATTCATCACTGCTGTCCTATAACTCACAATGGACAAAACATAGTGCTTACATTATCCACGATGAAACTCAACTTGGGTGCGTTTGGGCTACACAGAGGTCAGAGGTTTACACAACTTCAGTGACATCACGTGGGGGCAATTTATCAGATGTTAACGTCACTTAATCATATGGTAATGCTAAATCCTATCAATCCGTACAAATGTATGTTGGGAATGAAAAGGAGCGTGTTTGAGTTATCAGCAAAGATGAAAACTGAATTATTGACATGAATAGAATTATTAATGTCAGTAAGATTATTAATAATAAAATGGCACCACCCTGAGAACAGGGACCAATAACCAAACTATAAACTAAGTCTCATAATTAGTATTCACTCACAATGTCAATAGTCAAAGTACTATTTCACATTCAGAGTGAAAGTGAAGGTTTGAATTCGAGCAACAGGCCACATATCCAGCTATAATCACAATACACATGCACAAAAGTGATCACAGAAAGCTGCTCTTTAAAGTATAACAGAGTTTATTAAGTTCCAATGATATTGATCAGTTCAAATAATATCTAAAACTAACAACAAATACTATACATTTACGAGCATGCTATCTAAAGTCAACATACAATCTGGTGAGAGAGAATGTGTGTGTGTGTGTGTGTGTTAGTGAAAGAGGACGAAAAAAGAAAAGGGAGGGGTAGTTTCACTCAAAGCAAGGCAGAGCCTCACTGCAGCTGTGGAATACGGAAACTGTTAACTTATCAAACAGAAACCGGCGGTTCTGGTCTTTTAAATGATAAAGTCAGTTATAGCAATACAGTAACTTAGAACAAAACACAAACAAGGTAATAAACACAATGACCTAACTAAGCCCAGACACCAAGCTAAACATCTTTCGGTGAGATGATTGCTTAATGGTCCTTCTGAGTTTGTCTGTTAAACTCAGGCTGCGCAGCTCCAAGCTGTGCGCGATTAACAACTTTCCGCTTGCGGGATGAATAAAGTATATATCTATCTATCTATAAAGTCTCTCTGTGGCAGATAATTCCCTTCAGAAGTCAAGGGGATTCTCGTCCTTATATCCGGCACAAAGTCGACTTTAACTGGGAGAGAACGGGGCATAGAAGTTATCTGTTCTCTGCCTCAGGATCCCAAAACAAAACAGTCTTCATTAGTCCAGTGAATGTAAGACTGACCTAGGGTTTTCTTTGAAAACCAACAAAGCTATGTTCTTTTAAAGGCAAAGTTGTTCTTGCCTCCTTACTTGCGAATTGAACTGCGTGGAATGGCCGAGTTTTCTGTTAAAAACAGCCAAGCTATGTTTCTGTGCCTCCTTACATCGACGTGAGTCAGACGGGAAGAGCGGTGTGTTCAGGTGGGACAGAGATTTTATAGTTTCAGGGAAAGCAGGGCTGAGCCACATGGGGTCCAGGGGTGTCTGTGGCTGTTTGTCCAATGGGCTTGCAGTGTTTTATGGCTTTTCGCATCTAAGGCCATGTGTGCCTTTCCTTGGAGCTTGCTCTTATCAACAACTTATCAGCATGTTAGTATTTTGATTTTGATTAGCATTTAGCTCAAAGCACCTCATTTCTGTGACACCTGGCGGGCTCTTTACCATTTCCTCTAAGGATTTAAAAAATGTTGATCATGGTTAGGGGATCATTACTGGGAGTTTCCAGTACAGGTATTACTGCACAGAGTAAAGTGTATCCATACTGAATGCAACCTCTCTTAATATCTAAATATATAGTGATAATTAAGGACATTGTATTTGGGTGTTCTCTGCTAATATTTAGGGCGTTGTGTTCTTGTGTTTTGGGACTTCAGTGGTCAAGTTTTTCCCCCTTATGTAACAAATTATGCTAACAATTTAGCAACAACATACTCTCTAGAAAATATCCGTTGGTCAAAGTATAATTTATAGAATATAGATAACAGTTAAACTGCAAACTACTTTTGTCCCAAAAATGAATAAAAAAAAAAAAAAAAAAAAAAAAAAAAAAAAAAAAAAAAACCTCTTAACCGTTATATTTAATTATTTAATAAATTTCCGTTCTAACGATTATTTGCTTAAATCATTCAAGTTATTGCAGATAGATAACTATCTAAACATGATTCACATAAAGATTTGGATTGGATATTTACATAAAACAAACTTATTTTGGTCAAAAAACAAAAACAAATATATGCACCAAAATAAGTTACTGATAAATGTAGCCTACCACTGGGTAACAGTACTTCTTAATGTTGCCTTAAATGAAAATCACCACAATCATACATAAAATGAGAGGCGTGAGTCACCACAATAAAATAAACACTCGTTTGAGATTGCTAAATGTGCCCTTGGCTTTTATTAACAACCACATGATAAAATACCGTCATATGACAGAGACGAAACTGTTGCCGGTACAATCACCAGCAGTTCTCATCTGCCTCCATTCATTCAGTAATAAAAAGACGTCTGCATACAGTAACACCAGCATGGGGGGGATACAGTAACGGACCGGGAACGTGTCACTTTTGGCTTAAGAACATCCCAAGTGTGATTATCAGGACTGGAAAAAGACAAACATCACCTTTGGGTTAGTTATAAACAACCAGTGACAAAAAAACAGAAATCCTCATTATTGTTTCCCATGGGATGTAACTTCCAAGAAGTAAAAAAAACAACAAAACAGAAAGGACCGAACAAACTACTTAGACATAATAACATGAAGATAGCCCGAGACCTCCTTGCTGTGTTTCTTTCCCCATTAGAAGTAAGGAGCGCTTGAATTTACATTCTGGAAACAGGAAGACAAACTTGAGCTCCTTGCAGTTTCCCTACAGAGTGTGTTTCAGGCACCTTGGGGCATATTAAAAGAACAAAACAGTGAGGTAGAGAACAAATAATAGGATTCCGGTTTGAAAGAGGCATTTTCAAAGATTTCAAAGAAGATTTCAAGGCGGGAACAAAAGGTGGAGGTTCCTTAAGGTAGCGACGACAACATCCATCTGTAAGGACACTTGGGACATGTGATGCAGCACAGGAGAGAAGATCACTATTTACAAGTTGTTTTTAAATTAAGACACACTTTAGAACATCTAACCACCTGGCATAGTAACATCCCACCATTATTTATAATAAAACATTAAAAGAGCATACCTTGATATGTTTAGCTTCAGCCCGTTGTTTTAATTTGAAGGAAAACCTTTGGATTTGCATCTTAACGGACGGAAGTGAAACTGAACTAAAATGTCTGATTTCATGCAGATAACGGACAAATTGACTGGCATAAAAATATATCATTTAATTTGAATAAAACACTAACATATCAAGTGCTCCCGCAGACATCCGGCTAAAACTATGAATGCCAAAAATAAGCATCATATAAAATAACATTACGGCTCCACGTCCACCCACACATCCGGCAATGACAAACGGACTAAAAACAAGGCTTCTCTATTTAAAAATCCTGAGTTAAACAACATTGTCAGTCACAGTCGCTGCATGACATAAAGCCCCGGTAACGCGGTCGCGTCGTCGGTGAGTTTTTTTTTTTTCATCTGAATTTTAACAAAGAGTCTGTGCAAAGAGGAGGAACTGGAGGCAGTGGAGTCAGACTGGAGACGCATTCAGTAGCGCTTCATTTAACTTTCTTCAAGAAAGAGGTCGCTCTAAACTCCAACCAGGCTGCAGTTTGTTTCTGCGCCATTTCCGATGTTGACCATTTAAGCAGTGAAAAATGAGGATGAACTAAGCGCTCCTCGAACTTTCCCAAATATTTAAAACCCCTTCTGGATACAGTTCTGCTCCATCTCACGCTCGGCTCCGTCAGATGTTCTCGGCCTCTCTCTGGGGAACCTCCCTGATGCTGTCCTGGGGTCCGCCGCGGGCCGTCGGGCGCCGCCGGATGCTGCGCCCGGACGAGATGAGGTCGGCGTAGCCGCGGGAGTGAGAGAAGGCGTAGGCGGAGCGGCGGGAACGTCGGCCGCGCTCGAAGGGCGGCGGCTTCTTCCTCTCCTCCTCTTCCATCTCCATCTCGTACCTCTTCCTGTTCCTCTGGATCTGGGGGGGGATGATGAGAAATGAGCAGGGAACATTAAAGAAACACTGCCGTATTGGGAGAAATGACATTTTATGACGATTTCCTTTTAAAGACGGACCCAGCAGCATGTCGGTCGTACCTTATCTCCTACAGAGGGCCAGATGCTTTTATAGAGGAACTGGATGCAGATGACGGGCAGCAGGCTGATGCCCACAGTCAGGATGATGGTTAACCACAGGTAGGGCTGACGCAGAGCGTTCGACGCTGCACCTGCACACAACAAATATACGCACCATGAGAATCGCGAAGACGGCGAGGTTTGATGTGGCACTTTACCGTCTGCGGGAGTGATTCACTAAAACTCTCCAGGTTGAGCCATCAGCACAAAGACTGAGTGGACAACAAAAAAAAGCTTCAAGAAGGCAAGCCTGAGTTTGTTAATATAATAAGGAAAGACTATTTTGATGTTCTGACATAACCCTGTTTTTCCCCGATGTGTAGTTTACATACTTGTACAAGCAAGAAATAGGTTGGAGGTTTGCTATATATTTTGTAAAAAACAAGTTTACAAGAGAAAATGATTTGAGGATGTTGAGCAACGCAACCAGTGGTCCTGATATTCCAATTATGAAAGCTTGACGGGCTTGCCGTGCGTAATTAGTTTCTTAGCTACGATACTATTGGCCAATTGTGGCGGAAAATCCTGGGTTCCTGTGATTTTTCAAAAAATAAATACAACTTTCAGAAGCAACTTCTGAAGCAACACTGAGTGTTTTCGGGGTGGAGACTATAAAGCCAGGCGAGCTGAGTTAACCGCGTCGCACTGTGGTGGATGCTCGGCGACTGACCAGTGAAGGTGAACGGTGCAGGGAAGATGACGTGGATCCCGGCACTGTGGATGTCAAACATGATGCCAAAGTAGATGGCTATGCTGCCCAGGACCGCGAAGCAGTTCACAAAGGTCCAGTAGGAGGTATCCAGAGAGATCTGACGACCAAGAGGGGAAGGAGATGACGAAGGTCAGCAGGTCATTCACGTAAAATAAATCCAACTTCCACCTTATACTTCTCCTTAAGTAGCTTTAAAGGTTGGACAAACCTAATATTCCACAATGACAGCATCATATGTATTCATTTCTGATTCAGTGTTTCAAATAATTTCTTTTATAATTTGTTACTTCAAGCTAATACCATTCATGAACAAGGAAAAATCAAATCTTACTGAATCTGAGCATAAATTTTAGCTGATCCAAATGTTAGCATATTAGCATGCTCTCATCTGGGCTGCCAGAACCGGTCACACGCCCTCAAACTGAACGTGGCTCACCTGCAGGTTGACGATAAAAACGAGTGACGAGGCGGTGACGACGGCCAAGGACTGGTAGTCGGAGGGGGCCTCTCCGTCCTGCCCCATGGTCTGCAGGAAGGCCCCGTAGGGGATGAAGAAGATGATGAGCGAGATGAAGATGCCGTGGAACAAGCTGATGAAGAAGTTCTTGTAGTTGAACAACGTCCCCTGCTGGCCGGGCAAGTAGAGTTTGGGGAATTTTAGGCTCATTTTGTCGTTAACGTCCTGCAACGAGAGGAGGAGGGTTAACAAAGTTCAGTTTTTAATTCTAACACATTGACCTAAGTCTTCTCTAACACATTTACTTTCACATCGACATGTAAAATGTCAGCTGTACTAATTACTTGGCCGTGAATTTACAGAGTAAAAAAATGCAATGTTTATTAAAGTATTAAAAATGATACTTTTAACGAAGATTTACCCAAAAAAATTAAAATTAAAATTAAATGTAATTTGTAAAACCAGTAGTGTACCCGCAGCCATTGACCTTTTTCTGTACTGTACTTTGTGTCCACAACAAAGGCTGTTTATTACCTGGTCAAGAAGTCCAACTAGCAGAACAGGTAAGCTGCTGTAAGCCAGATTGTAGAGAGTGATGAACCAGTCTTCATAGGTGACCTGCAGACAGGGGAACAATAGTCAGAGTGTTTGGTCCCTTGCCCCATATTGTTCACCTCTGCACGTTACGCAAGTTCTGATAGGAGGGTCCAGCCATAGACTGTATATAAGAAGTGGACGTAGTCTCCATGATGTCACCCATTGGTTTGTAGACTACAAATTTTAAGCCTCAACTTTTGGCCGTCACCATCTTGTTTTTTTTGCAACCAGAAGGAACACGACAAAGCCCAAAAGCATTCCCTGCTTTATGGTCTGTTTGACTCTAAATGGACCATCATTTACTAAATGAACATCATGCTGTATTGAAGACATGAAACTAGAGATTGAGACCATAAACTCATGTTTACTGAGGTAATAATTCAAGAGAGAAGTAGAGTCATTTTCTCATAGACTTCAATCTGACTTTTTGTTTTTTAAAACAGAGGAGTCGCCCCCTGATGGCCAATAGAGAGAACGCAGGTTAAGCCACTTCCACATTGGCTTCACTTTTCAGAAGCAGAGGTTGCTGCCTGGGTCCGAGGTGTGGTCTGTCTCACAGCCAAGTCAGACAAGACTTTACTCTATGATCACCTAAACTGACACAGAGACCATCTCAAAAGGCCTAGAGGCCAAAATGTCAAGGTATACGGAAGAAATAGAATCTAATGGTCAATTCATTGAAATTAATGAATATGAAGGAAAATCTAAATGTCTGGGACTAAAGTAGATCAAACCGCCTGATCGGGACCAATGCTGCTCACCTGTGCCGAGTATCCGTTGAAGAAGGAGTACCAGAAGTGGACCAGTGTGAAGGCGAAGTTCTTGAAGAAGAAGTAACGCAGGAACTTGCACATTCGGATGTAGGACCAGCGTCCGTGCACCAGCAGCAGGCGTTGCAGGTAGCGGAACTGAGCGAAGGCGTAGTCGCTGGACATGACGGCCTGCATCCCCTCCTGACCGCTGATGCCAACCCCTATGTCTGCAGCTGGAAGGGGGGGGGGGTAGATTACAGTAGAGTCACTGGAATGCTTAGCACGCTGAAGACGGTTTGTCCTTTAACGCAAATTCGTTTGTGTCCTTACTCTTGATCATGTTGACGTCGTTGGCTCCGTCTCCGATGGACAGCGTCACGGCCTTCTTGTACTTCTTCACCAAACCCACCACGTTTCCCTTCTGCTTCGGTGTGACGCGGCAGCATATGACCGCCTCGCACTCACAGGCCATGTCCACAAAGTCGATCTGCAGAGACAGTTCACCGTGTTTGTTGTCAAGTCAACCCGTCATGTGGCGGCACAAACTTTTATACATCAACGTATCTGCACCTGTCTCATCTCCTTCTCCCAGTCGTCCATCGGCTGTCCGTCCCCAGGGTTGGTGGGAGGCGCTCGCTTTCCGAGACGCCGCAAGCGGAGACGGCGACGTTTCTTCTTCTTTTCGTACAGAATCTCGTTCTGAAAAAAACAAACTGAATCGATGAGCACAATCCACCATGTTGGCTGACGGGGAAAATATCCCCTCCCCTCATAGCTGCACATCTAAATTCTAAACTGGTCATCATTTGAAAACGGTGTTCATCTTAAAATGGAACTCACCAGCCATCCTCCGGTTATGACGAGAGCATTTTTGCCCGGCGCGGGGAAGAAAGGCTCCACGGGTTTCTTTTTGCCTCGACGTATAGTTTGAGGCTGGTTTCTCCGGTTGGCCTGACGAATGCTCAGCTTCTCACTGCAAACACAGGAACAGCAGACAAACTCTTACACGACTCAAAGGGAAAGACTTCCATCCCTGATGTAGAGGTGAGACACGCAACAAACCTGGAGGGATCGGTTCTATTTCAGTTTAATTCAGTGTATTTGTATAGCCCGTTATCACAAATTTGCCTCAGAGGGCTTTACAATCTGTACAACATACGACATCTTCTGTCATTGGACCTTCACATCGGAACAGGAAAAAACTCAACAGAGGACTGATCCCTCTCTCAGGATGGACAGAAGTACAATAGATGTAATGTGTACAGAATGAACAACATATTCATGACATATATGATACATATAAGAGTAGTAATACCAGTTAGCATTGATAATAGATTTTAAATCAACTCACTTGACGTCTTCTCCGTAGTGGATCTGCATGCCGTCTGTCAAAAGGGAACAAGCATATCCGATGTTCTCTGCCGTTTCTGGGGAAAAAGACATTCAAAGTGAGGGGAGCAAACATTGTACAAGAATTGTTTTGTTTTTTAATTAAAGCGGATGCAGCAGCATGTTCTGATCAGATGATCAAATGCTTTGATCTGTAGCTGTTAAACAGCATTTCCAGTGCTCTCTTCCTACGTACCAAATCAAGGAGGAAGCAGCTTAACGGCAACATTATTCAATTTTAGAAGGTTGGTGTTAATCCAGTTTTATGTAATATTATAAAGACGGGCAGGTTCATTCCTACTTCCAAAAGTGTACTTCAGCCAAATAATAGTGTTTTTTCCCCATTGAGACAGTGGTTCTTATTGCCTCATGATCGTGAGTACAGGCCAACTAACAGACTCTGATGGTACCTTTCTTATCTCCAGTCAGGACCCAGATCTTGATGTCCGCCTTGGCCAGTGTAGCGATGGTCTCTGGTACTCCGTCCTGCAACTTGTCCTCAATGGCTGTTGCCCCAATCAGCTGAACAGAGGCACACGGCCGGTTACTTTTTACAGGTTTTCAAATCAGATAAGGAAAACCAGAGAGCCAAAGGAGCAGTGTGTAGGATTTAGTGCCATCCGTCAGTGAGGTTGCAGATTGCAACAAACTGAATACTACCGTCGCTCACCATTAGGTAATGTAAAAACATGAAAGGACCCGCTCCTTATGTAGATATGACTGGCATTCTATGCTAATGAAAACACAACCAGTCTTAGTTTCAGGTGATTCTACACTAATGAAAACAAAATAGATCCTCAGGATGCTACACACTCTACCTTTAAGGGAGACATGGAGAGAAAAACAACAAAGAGCTGCTGAGTCCTTCACGGTCAACAGAAAAAAAAAAAGATGTTCTTGTTGTTTTCCACTCACCATCAGGTTGCACTCGATCTGCTCATATACGCGGTCGAGGGCAACGTCTCTGTTGGACATGGTCACCTGGGCCTCCTTGTGTTTCCGGGACCAGGCTTCATACTCCCCTGTGGTGATGTCTTTGTAGGACAAGCACAGCGTCCGCAACGTCGCGTTGGCAAAGACCTGAAGCACAAAAAAGCAGACCGTGTTTTCCTTCAAAACAAAAACAGCTGCGTACACGCATCTTGTGGTTTCTCTACATGCGTCTGCCGTTCAAAGACTAGCTGTATTCAGGGTTCATACACATTTTGACGAATGGATTTCCATGACTTTTCACCAAATTTCCATGACCAAACATTTTGTGAAATCTCGGTGTATACATGAAAAAGTGAGAAAAGTATTTAAACTAACAATGAGAATTCCAAAGCATACAGTCTACCTTAAATGACAAACGAATGAGACAATAGTTTGATTAAAAGAATAAACATTTATAAATATACTCTGGTTGACAGGCATTCATAACACTGACACATCAATAAGAGCTTTAGTAGGTAGCAGCATCCAGCTAGTGCACATATTGCTTTCCCTTTGTAGTGCAAAGTTTTCATTGAACCCTGTTACTGTATGTCTTCATATTAACTTCCACTGTTACTGCAAAGCTGTTGGAATTGTGGCCTATCTTCTATTTGCAATTAATATGCATTCAATCCAGTTCAATTATTTAAATGAAAATGATAATCTACTCTGGCTAAGGTAGCTTATCAAGAGTAAAATAATAGCTGTGATCTATACACTCCTCCGCATTAGCAACCCGCTGAAATGAAGGTACAGGCACCTTAACCCTCTCATTACTTCAGGGTTCTTGAGAGCAACGTGGGACTGTTGGGACTGTTGGTACACTGGCTGTGGTCATCAGAGTGAACAGTGTGAACAGTGTGATGAGAGGGCATGTGAGCCCTTGTTGCTGCAGTTCATCTCCTTGGAGCAGAGGCTGCATGTAGCATACCCTGCCTTATCAATGCATTTAAAATACTGACAGCAGGAAACTGTACTCACGTCTGTTTAGACCTCCACCTTTATCCAGGCTCACCTCCACCTTTATCCAGGCCCAGCTCCACCCACATCTCAGCCCTGCGTCAAGCTGCGCTACACAAACAGCCTCCTCTTCCTGAAGCTCTTTGACCTCATCATCTCATCAGTATCTGGGCCTCATGTTTCGTTATCTTAAACGTTATTATCACCACGAAATCATCCTCATTCTACTTTGAGTTAAAACAAACAACCAGATGCGCCGGTGTTCCGGTTTAACGTTATCGAGTGACCGCGTGAACTGAACCGGAACACGGGGGGGCTGCATGTTTCATCACGTTACGTTTTTTCCTTCTAAATCGTGATAATGACGAACGTTAACAGTCGACAAAGTTCTGCATGCAGTGGACATTAACTTAACCCAGCAAGTATGAACGGTAACGGACATAACGTAACTCAAACTTTAACGGAGGGAAATGAAGACGCTGTACACATCTGAACGCTGATTGGCCAAGACTCGACACATCAAAGATGTTCTATTGTGAAGATCACATCACATTTTCTCCTCGTCTCACTCCAATCTGAGAAACGCTGGCTGGCAACTCGGAGCAAATGAACAACATGAAAATATGAATATAACAAATTTCCATGACTTTTCCAAAACTTTTGGGATTTTATTTTTTTCCATGACTTTTCCAGGCCTGGAAATAACCATTTTAAAATCCCATGACTTTTCCAGGTTTTCCATGACCGTACGAACCCTGTGTATTAAATACAGCAGTGCAAATGAGAGGAAAGTTCTGCCAACTCACGTCCAGATCAGTCTGGGTGGTTTCTTTGTGTCTGGAGTTTGGGGAAAGACGCTCGTAGATGACTGTGTCGGCTCCTTTACAGTAGAGACGGATGCGACCGTCAGGAAACTTCACTGAGAGAGAGAGAGAAGAAACAGAGTATTTAACCTTGGCTACGAATTATTGAGTCAAGTCCCAAAATCAGGACCAGTCCTAAACTTTGTGTGTCACGTTCCCAACGGGTCCATTTGTCCTTAAAGAGGACTCGCTCCCTATGTAGATACTAAGGGCTCATTCTAAGCTAACAGTAACACAATTATTCTTAGCTTCAGGTGATTATACAGTAATGACAACATTGTTATGAATATGATATTCCATTTTCTGCCAATAGACGCTACATACTGGACCTTTAAACCTGATATCAGCAGATTTGTGACTGTAGTTCACGCCTGTGGAGGCGAAGTGCAAGTTTATATTTGTTGATAAAGTCGTCCATCTAAAGTCGAGCATAGCTAAATCTGCAAGACTGTGTAGCTAGCATAACAGGAGCTGCTCCAACGCTAGCCTTCCGGACGGACTAACGCCGTATCATTGTATGCCAGCCTCAAACACTAACGTCTACTTAAAAGTCAAAATGGCACTCAGCAGGTTTTTGACAACTGGCATGTCACAACTTATTATTTCTGTTATTATAACTACTGTACCAAAACATAATCAGAAATGCATTTGTATGCACAATAGTGTGCGTGTGTATGTGCACTCGTACAGATGATGGACATGCGCTTGCGGTCGGAGTTGAAGTCGAGCAGCGCCAGCATTTCGTAGGTGCTCTCGTGCTCCATCTCCCTGATGGTGATGGTGTCCTGCGTGCGAGACAGGAAAACGTAGCCGAAGTTCCTGGCGGCCGTCACCAGGGCGCCCTCGTCGGGAGACGCCGCCTGGTACACCAGTTCGCCTGAGGGGAAGATGTGAACATACATGAGCAGATCCTGTTCGATGCAACGCCTGCAGTTCTCTCTTTTGTGGTAATGCACCCGTCTGTGCTCGATTCACTGACAATACCTAAAATACTGCTTAATGCAGCGTCAGAGGGATACCTTGGATGTTTTAAAGTGGGGTTGTAAGAGGTATTTATCCCTGGTCAGGGTGTAACCTACAGTAGATGGCGGTCGACACGCCCCCAGTTTGGAGTACCAGCACAGGGGTACTGCTGTGGACCTGGGCAGCAGCAAAACCAATTTGTGCTTCCTACAAAAATCAATATCAGTTTAGGTGTATTCTATATTTTCACAGCTTTATCTTACCGGCAGACATCTTTTCCAACGGGAACCGAAGCCGTTATATCCATCTATGCTCTATTCAAAGCAACCAGACTCCATTTATAGAAACGATGATTTTACCTCACAGGTCTACCGTTGCTTCGATCAGTTTGTTTATTATTGTGCGACTGTTAGGAATCCAAACTAATCCTTTAAAAACACCAAAGCTACACTAAAGTTACACTTAACACAAAATAACTAACCAATCAAGGCAGCGGAAGACCAGCAACTCCTGTGTTCTGTGAGGTAAAATGACTGTTTTTGATAATGGAGTCTTGTGGCTTTGAAAATAGCATCGATAACGGCTTCAGTGCCCCGTTGGAAAGGGCTGTGTAAAGGGAAAGTAAAGGGGTGAAAACATACCGTCCACTTAAATGGTTAGGGCTTTTCTTAGGTGTCTTAAATACGTCTACAGCAGTACATCGCTTTGCTCCCGTGCTGTTACTCCTGCCTCCATCTACTGGAGGTAGGACACTATGGAGAAGCACCTCATACAACCACACTTGGAAACATACTCTTCAGGGTGCATTAGGGTTGACAGACAGGTTTACTCATTAGCTCCACTCCCTTTGCCCCAAACTAAGGATCTTAGGATCACCTTCTTTGTGCTCCACCATGACGGTGTGGCAGAGAGAGAGCAGCTTGAAGAACTCATTCGCATCTTTATCCTTCCCGGATCGGACACGGGCAACCAGAGCATGATCCATGAACTGGAACTTTTTATCAGCCTGCTGGTTCCAGCTCCAGTCGACCGGCTAACGAGGAGCAAAAGTAGAAATAGTTCGTTTTTATTCCGGTGAGTTACGCAAGTAGTTAACTGATCAAAAACGATATAATATTGTTGTGAATAATAATAGTTTTTCCTCTTTAGCTTAGTCAAAAACTTTTTCATGAGAAGAGCTACTTTTATATTTGTTGTGCATCATTTTAATATACATAGTGATCATCGGTGTCATACGCTTTATGATTATTATTTTTAAAATTGTTTTAACAATTCCTCCTTGAATAAAGTTATTCACAAATAATAAATAGAAAATATGTACTCTACACATTTTGTATGTCTTATATTGATCACCAAAAAGGCATATCAGTAGTTTTATAATCAAGACTTATGAAATACAAATTGTAATTCATCCGTTTCAGTATTGTACCGTTACATGTTACCATTATTTTCAATCAATATCTGAAAATCAATTTACAATCTAAAGTATGGATCACTTTCCATATGTTGAGAATGAAATTGAATTTGTCTACGTCATTTCTTTCTCCTACAAAGACACATGTGATAAACATCTTACATGTGAATCATGATATTTTGGAAGTAAGATCCTCTTCTATAGCAACAATATTTATATTTAATTAAACATTACCCTTCCTCGGTCCAGCACAACTCCCTCGGCTGTGGTCGGGTTACCTGTGGACAGGAGAGCAAAAACTTGGACTGAGTCATGACTTCTTTGCCTTCTTTGCAGAGGCAAAGAAGGAGTGCCACATAAAGAATATCTTCTTGTCATGGGTTTTATTTCATCTCCATTTTTGTCTCCTGCTGATTTCCATGAAGTTCGTACATGCTGTTTTTCATACTGGGGCGCCAATCTAGGAAGCTTTCACAAGCCAATGTATCGTCTAACTGTGGTGAAGTTTGTTTGGGCGAACCCTAGTGCGGTCCCATTGCAGTGAAATAGTAATCCAGAAATGGAGGGGATTATGGGATGCCTGTGTGGCATTTGTTGAGATGGACACAGGTAAACAACAGGTTAACATTAGTTGGAGAGGACTGACTTGCACTTCTACATAAGTCCGATGTTTGCTTAACATCTGAGCAGAAAAAAACAACATGCTAAATCCAATCCAAATAAAGGCATTGGAGATTATTGCGCACAGTAGATTAGTGCCGAGTCCTGCTCATCTGTACATGCCGCTCGGCATATGTATTTTTTTATTTGGTCTGTTTTAACGTGTTTCCTTTCCGTTGTGAAGCACTGTACCTGTGTCACAGACCAACACAACAAACCCGTTTGCAAACTTTGAATCTGTTGCCTTTTGTCGATATGTTACTCAACAATTTGTCTGCTCTGCCCTTATCTAAATTCAACTTCTTCTTGCAGCACTGAACTGGTTTCCGACCAAATGGATCATTAAAAGGCTCGTTCTTCATCTTTCTGATAACACAATGTTGTCAATCGGTTCAGGCAGAGAAAATACATTAGTTCCTGCAGAAACTGGTTGTATTAGATGGCTTTGGTATCAAGAAAACAGTTGTCATTCTAATAAAAGGCAGCAGGTGTCGCTCTCATTTCACTTTACCTCTTAATGGGTTTCTTTCTATTTCTAACTGGAGAGGGTGAGCTCCCTGAGAAAGGCCATAGTTAGAGTTTCAGTAACTAGGAGTGAGGCGCCAATTCTGCCAGGGTGACAATTCAGTTCTCACTAAAATATCAAACATTAACATGCATTTTTGTGTTTGAGTGAAATAAAGCGGATCGGTACCGTAGCTGCGTCCAGCGATGGTGCACTTCTTGAACTGCATGATGTTCTGTGTGAGAGTTCCCGTCTTGTCGGAAAAGATGTACTCGATCTGACCGAGCTGCTCGTTCAGGGTGGTGGTTCGAGCCTGTACGGGGTGGGGGGGCAATCATTGATTTCATGAAAAGTGAAAAAATTATCAGGTTAAAGATATCACTGCCTAAAAAGCTAGTAAGTAAACCTTGAGTTGAGCTGTACCTTAGCCGGTGTGTCTTTCTCTGCGTAGTACATCTGCAGGTCCCAGTTGATGAACTTGCTCTGGCCCAGACGAATCACCTCCACACTGAGCACAAAGCAAACAGGAGATGGATTTTAATTTAGACAATAACTTCTTGGAGGTGGAGCTGCTCTCCGACAACGATGTGTCAGAACTCCACAGGTCTTGTGGAAGCCGAGTGGAAAAGTGATGAGGTAGAGAAGAGGAAAGCAATGCTATGAAGCCTCCCTGCTGCCAACATGGTTATCTTGGATAACTAGTTAGCAAGTCTGACGACAGTTGCAGCAGCCATGCAGTGCAGTTGGTTGTGTTGGCTTACTGACAAAATGAAATGCGACGGTGACATCAAACCTAACCAGGAACCAACTAATGCTGTTCTGTGTTTGTTAGTTAAAGTTAGAAAGAGCATTTGTAACTGGAAAGTGTTTTAATTGAAGATGTATAGCTGCACCTTACAGATGTTTTCCCGAGGAAAGCAAAGTTAAATTCTCTGAGCCATGTTGTTGACATCTGACCCTCAATGGAGAACAGTAGATATTTGGGTCTAATGTATTTTGAATGTGGGTCAAACCCACTTTTTTCACATTTAAAAAAAAAAGGGTAAAACCAACTATATTAAGAATTTCCATATGTTACGTCCATGGCCTAGAGAAGTTCAATCAATATTTGTGAACATATTGAGCTACTCTCTCAAAGCCTGAAAAAAAGATAAGTGAGTCTCAAACTAAGCCCCGCCTCCCGCTGTTACTCTGACAAGATGTCAGAGCTACGTTACCTTAGAGCCCACGCTGTCACCAACTGCACTCCCTGGAGTTATATTATCTCATTTTTGGACGATTGGAAAAGCGACTTCGGAGGTTAGCAGACAGAAGGGTCTACAATATGTGTTTGAAGGATAAATCCAGGATCTCAAACTGACTGAGCAGCCAAAACAAGTTAAAAAGATAAAGATAGAAGCTAAAGCTACAGAACACAATGTTAAAGTGACCCACCACATCACCTGGCGATCGAGACAGAAGACAATGAAATTAAGGAACAACGCTGTTCCTGCAAAGCTGTGCAGGACTTAATTCACTGTTACAATCATTAAAAAGCAAAAGCAGCATGTGTATACATTCAGTTGCTCATGTAGCATAGAAGTGCTAGCGCTAGTTAATGAGGTGCTACCGTACGCTGCTAGTGTTAGCTCCACAGGTTGGTTTTTTTACGTAGAAACTCCTTCCAACCTCTGCGGGTAGCAAGTATTACTATTACACAATGTTTGACCAGCACCAAATCCACCAAACCAGCCTGAAAATGAAAGAAACTCTCGATTGCATGAGAGTCTATGAAGCAGGGCAGGATAGTCTATCGGATGCTGGTCGGTGCCGGACGATTCTACGCTATGTTTGGCCAGTCTGCATTGAGGGGAGGGACAAAGCAAAGGTTTCCTGAGAGTCGTAACAATCTCATTTCACTCATGTCTTTTTGCAGCCAGAATACAGTAATTCTGTGGTATAAGTCATCTTTTCCATGGAGCGTAGATACTTTACACTGTCTATGACAAGGCCAGTAGTAGGAGGGCTTCTCTGAAATCAGCTTTTAGTAACAGAGGTGTTTAATTGTTGCAGCCAGAAAGACCTCCCTTTGACACAAACGTTCAAAATACAGGAAGGGGAACGTAACATCCACACTCAAATCCAGTATCCTTGACACTACTCATCCACCTAAATACGTGGTTAAGGTTTTACTCACCTGACGTATAGCGAAATGGGCACCATGGTGTTAAGGACAATGATGTATCCCCAGAAGCTGAGGAAGCCTCTGTAGGCGGCGCTCTGGTCTTTGCCGTCGTACAGATACCAGGCCTTTAAGCCGATCTCCTCGTACCAGAAGGAGTGCCCGATGGCCAGACCTGCCGCCACCAGGATCAGCAGCACGAAGATCTAAAGGGAGGGAACAGAAATGCGGTTACACAATGACTATCAAAAAGCCCCAGTGATATTGATAAACCACACAAAGAACATGCAGCCGAAGACGACGGTATTTTAGGGCCATTGTAGGTAAAAAAATGTCGGAATATTATGAATTTATGAGATCAAAGTCGTAAATTTACGAGAAAAAAAAAAAATGTAATATTGTCCAAGATTATAAAGTCATAAATGTATCTGAAAAAAAGTTGGATCAACCTCATCACACAACAGATGCAACCTTTAAACACTGCTGTAACGTGAGCCGCCGAGCACGAAACTGTAGTAAAGCCAGCCATCGTCTGAATTTTGTTGCGTCCAAAGTTGTATTGTATTGTTAAGGATGACCTCTGAGCGAGGCGAAGTTCCTGAAAGATACATAAATGCGTTTTCTGTTGTCCTTTTTGGGTCATTTTATGAACGCCGACATCGGTATGCATTGTACTTTATCTTCATGTTGGGCCTGTTGTGCGTATTATTTTGCCAATGGGTTATCTGATAAATCCTGAAGATTGCTGTTTACGATGTCCGAAGTGAAGGTCCTTATAGATTCATACATACGTTTTATTTCATGTTCTTTCTGTGTTCGTTTATGAACATAAATAAATACTAATAATTAACATTTTTGCACTTGGCGGCTCACGTCCCGCAGTCTTTAGAAGGTGGCATCTGTGGTGTGATGAGGTTGATCGAACCTTGCAAAGTAATATAGTTCCTTGACAAGAACCCGCTCAGTTTTTGTCTCGCAAATTTAAAACTCAGATACGCTGTTGTAGCTGACAAGGAAGACAGACGATTAATGATGATGAATTTCGCCTCCTTTGTCTTACCGTGTAAACCATGTAGTTCATCAGCTCGTCAATTTTGGTCCTCTTGAACCTCGTCTTCCCGCTGTTCCTCATGATTTTGGTGTCAGCTCCTATGACATCACATATCAAAAGGTGCCAACGATAGCCATTGCAATCAGTCATAGTTTTTGATCATCAATAATATTCTGAATTATTTACTATCAAGGTTCAATTTAATTTGCTAATAAGGAATTAATGGTGATTTGTGCTGCAAGTGACAATTATTTGAATTTTCTCAATCTATAAATTGTTCGGACTGTAAAATGTCAAAATAAAGAGAAATGCAAAAGACGTCTTCAAATGTCTTCTTTTGTGGTGCCAACAACCCAAATGATGTTGATGATGAAGATGATGTCGCTTATCCACATCTTCAGTGTACACTTGACAGCGCTAAAATGCTCTTTTCACAAATTTCGGATTTCTGCAGTGATGTCATCTCGTGTCGAGGGGTTCTCACCTGCGAAGATGACCAGGCCGTGACACGCCTCTGTGTTTCGGATCGTGCAGCCTCGGAGCAGCATGTTGTCCAGGTCCAGAGGGTAGCGCTCCCGTTCCCACAGCATCGTCCCCACGAACTTGTCCAGGCGGTTGTTTGGCTCCTCGCACTCGATCAGAGCTTCGGGAGAGACGAAAGGATAAACAATTTCATATTTTTTTAATGATTTATACTTCACTTTAAAAGTCTGAGTGACTAAAAGCGAATCAGGTTTATGCAAATAAACTTGGTTTGTAGTAGTGAAGCGTGCCTACCATTAAACTCAGCCAGCTGACGCACCTCCTGCAGCCTCTCATCGGTCACTCTGAGTCCCAGCCTAAACTTCAGGTTGGTCTCCCTGAAGGGGAAAAAAACACATATGCAAAAAGGACTGTAAACCAAGCCCTGAGGAAATCACAGGTAAACAGATACAAGATCATCAAAGTTGGATTAAGATGAAAAGGATTTTTTAAAAATGTTTAATTTCACTTCATGCTGTTAGGAAGTAACGTGATCAGTCAAGATAAATAAAGCTTATTTATGAAAATAAATGTAATTCTCTGATGCAAGCTGTGTGCCACATAGCTAGTTAATAGTTCAATTCGAGCCACATGTAGGCCTCTGTTTGATTTCAAAGGCGTTTCTCACTTAATCGCAGAACATACGGTCACACTGGTCACAAGGCCGAGCTTGGCAGAGTTTGTTTAGCTCTTGGCAGAAGCGCTTTACACATTTGCTCTCCTCTTATCGGGGAGTAATGTGTTGACTGAACTCTTGAAGAAACTACGGCTCAAACAAAAACTTGTCAGAACAAAGAACGCTGAGCAGCAGTATCTCTAAACAGAATGTATTCCATTATTACATTTGAATAGGGCAGTCAATATTACAGTTCAAAACTAAGTGTCCGTAACACTAAATTACGGTAACAATTATGTGATTCTGGTAAAACAAAAAAAGGCCAGAGAGTCTTACCCGTCGAGCTCAGCTGTTTCTACATAGGTGAGGCTGTTTGGGTTGGAGCTGGATAACAGCAGGATGTCAGCCTGAAGAGGATACCAAAGATATACACGTTTAAAAAAAAAATAAAAAAGCAATTCATCAACCATTCGGAAGTGTTTAACACTCAAATCTGACCACACATCTGCTTTCTGCTGCATTTCTGCCCTGCTTCAAAAAGGCCAGTGTGTAGGATTTAGAGGGATCTATTAAGCAGAAATGGAATATAATATATTTAAAAACATTACCTACCCTCGCTTTAATATGTGCTTACTGACTGACCGTGAACCTGAACAGATCTACATCAGTTAGCCACGTTATCGCTACCCAACTATTGTGACCGATGTAACCAGGTAGTATAACTGTTGATAGATTGAACATAAAAGGTTTTAAAAATAACTACATGTCTATGAAAATTAGATAAAAAATAATAATTTTCTCAAAGTTGGCAACGATTAACAAAGTGCCATTTCTGATGGTTTCGAGGTGCCACTGTGGGTCAGCTGGAAATTGCAGGAAGTCACACATTTCAGAAAGAAAATGATCATAAATCATCATACTGGAATGAAGTCGTCCTTCTTCAGACGAACCACGTCTCCAACCTGGAGGTTTCTCCACTTCAACTCTTGGAACCTGAAGCAGAGACCGATCAGAGTTTTTATTTTGCATTTGTATGTTGTTCTCTTTTTTTAAATGGAGGATAAGAAAGTTTGGGGAGCTTCCACTTACTGGCCCACATTGTACAAGAACAAACCTCAAATACAACACAAAACACGATTTGATATGCGTCAGATGTCAAAGTAGATTTATTTCAAAATGCCAAATAAATGCTCAAAATACTTCTTTTAACGAAAACACTTGGTCAACCGAGAACTTGAGCTACTGGCATTTCTCAAAAAGGGCGTCAGTATTTCGAGATTGAGTTATAAAACAAGATATCCTCCAAGTGAATAGAAAATGTTTGTTGTTCTGACCCGCCGTCCAGCAGCACATCACACTTCCTGTTGTTGATCTCATTGTCCATCCTGTGCCGCGCCTGGAAGAATTTTAATTAAAAAGATGTCAGGACAAAACGGATAACTTCCTACTTATGCAATCACGTGGCAATGTACTGGAGCTTGAACAGCAATCAATTGATTTCTAGATCTTTGTCTGAAATTGATTTTTTTGCACTCCTTTGCATCAAAAATTAACAAACTTGTGTAAATATGAAATCATATTTATTTAATATTAAACGTTTAATTTTGTATTACAGTATTGGCTTCAAAAAGGCAATGCCAGCATCCTCTCAAAGTTCTATGGATGATTTCTGGAAACGCGTGCAGCTACAGCCTGCGCTTGAAGATGTTTGATTAAAAATAATCAAAATACAATGATAAAACCTGACATGGATTTAGCAGTGTGTGTGTGCGTCTTTCCAAAAGAGAAGTATTACCAGATCGTCCACCAGGTCTTTGATGGCAGTGACTCCCAGCACCACCACCAGAGGAATCAGTGTGGTGTACCAGGGCAGAGTAGTAATGTCCGGAATAATCTAACAAAAAAACAAACAAAAAAAACAGTTGATGGTACTTACTGTTTTTTTTTTTTTTTTTTGTTTTTTTGTTTTTTTTTTTAAATTGCAGCACTATACATCAGAAGACAGGAAGTTACTCTCTTTTCAGATGTACCTGTAAGATGAGCAGAGCCAGGAAATAGAGGTTGGCGACTCTCTTAAACTGCTCGTACAGATTCAGAGGGAGGAAGGTGAGGACGTTGTACTTGTACGTCTTGATGGAGTTTTCCTGCAGAGAAGAAAGAAAAAAAAAAAAAAAAAAAAAAAGAAGAAGAGTGAATTACTATTCTTTATCCTGTGCTGATAAACTGCAGAAAACATACATCTTAAAAAGGGGCACTATGCCACTTTTACACAAGAGCAGTTTGTTGGTCATCAGGAATACTACTCAACCTGTGAGAACAGTTGCATGATCAGTGAGATACTCTGAGAAAATAACCCTGATGATGTCATAGTGATGTCATCCAGTTTACTGATCTCTTTAAATTCATAACAGAAAAAAAGTGTTTCAAAGTGCTTAGTAGGCAGTTTTGACCCTTGACCCACGCTAATAAACTCTGTTGCATGGATTTCGAGCATTTTTTATTATTTTTTTTTAAGTTTAACTCTATACTGTCTATAAGAAGTGGTGACGTCACCCATTGATTTGCGGATTGCGGTTTTGAAGCCTTGAGTTTGGCAGTCGCCATCTTGGATTTTGGCCACCACCAGTGTTTTTTTTGCATCCAGGGAGCGCGAGTGACCATATTTGGACCATAATTTACTAAATGAACATCATGCTGTATTGAAGAAGACTTGAAACTAGAGATTGAGACCATAAACTCATGTTTACTGAGGTAATAAATCAAGAGAGAAGTAGAGTAATTTTCTCATAGACTTCTATACAATCAGACTTCTTTATGCAACAAGAAGAGATGCCCCCTGCTGGCCATTAGAGAGAATGCAAGTTTAAGGCACTTCCTTATTGGAGGTTGCTGCCTGGTTTCACATCAGTACATACTGCAGCTGCCTTTACAAAGTATGTACTCTTGCCTGCAGTATGCATTTGATTGGGAAAACCAATTGCACCTTGAACCATTTGTCCTGAATCGTCAGTTCTCATGGTGTCGGTAGTACTGAGGCAGTGCTGTGAAACCCGTTTTATTTTCAAACACAAAGTGTTGCGACAAAGTTGGAAGAACACTACGGTCTAAAAATATCATCGGATGCTTTATAAATAACAATGGAACTAGCCTAAACCAGGGAAAAACGGTCCCAGACCAAAAGTATGTGGACAGGTGACATGGTTAGAGTATTGCTTTGCTGAAATGTCTCCTCTACAACAGAAGCACTAGCAAGTGTCTGGGTTGACTGTGCAGGCAGTGGCTCAGTTAGTAGGGACGTCTGTAACAAGACAAGAGCTGCATTTCATTACAGACAACCATCGGAACTCTGACAACTCCACCAGCTTTCTGGTAGATCTCGGACTCTAGAATGCACAAAGGGTTACTGTTCTTGGAAACATGTTGTGGCTTCAGTCCCACAGAGTCTCGCTGTGTCTATTAGTGAGATACAGGTCGGCTCAGCTGGATGATCAGCTTTCAGCCTCCACGAAGACCGGCAACACAAAAACACTCAAATGACTCAGCAAAACAGAGAGGTGACATCAGGAGGAAGCACACATAATATCAAATTAACACAGCCGACTTCCTTGTTGTTCATCAAATTCAACCTGCGATTCTTGTTTTACACTCACTGTTCTTTGGTAATTATGTCAAATATTGCAGCAGACCTGGCTAAAATCCCTCATAGACATGTGTAGTATGAAGTCGGTTAATGCGCATTGATGCCCATCTTACACATGCTTTTGTTTGCTCAGTAATACTGATCTTATCTACTTATGGTGCATACATTTCATTTAAAAAGGGTTTAATAGTTAAAAAGAGGTCACTTTGTCTTGCTAAGAGACCAGAAATTACAAAAGTAGCAAATTGATAACCTGCCAGCTGTAACATTCATATGATTTAAAGTTTAACCATGTTACTTTTGAATGAGGAAATAGCAGTCTTCCTCTTACAAATGAAAAGTTACATTGATGAGCAATAAAACACCCACTGATCCAATACAATAAGGGGTTTTGCTGGTGCAGTCTTTTATACTCCTAAAAGGACACGTACACAGGCCGCTGTGGTTACCAAGGACGCAAAGTAGTTCTCTTTACCCTGTCGGCTTGGAGGAAGCATTCCACACACGCAGTCGATCGCTACACCAACGCTTATATCAGACTTGTCCACGCACTGAACCCAGACGTACACCCTCTGATGTAAACACAGACTCTAGCAGACTCGCAAAGTATAACTTCAGCTTTACTTGGTCTAGTGTGACCTTTAGCTGATGGTGGCTAATGTTTGATAATAGCAGCAAACTGAAGATGGATATATCTGCGTAACTCGCATTTGCTTTTCTCTTTCCGGATTTTAGGATGTATCCGTATGTGCTGCTGTAACGCGACATGTTGGCATGTATCGCTGTCCAATAATTGTCTCTTTTGGGGCTCAACATTTTGTAGCACCAGTTGGATCTGGTCATAAAAGACGTGGGTACGGGACGAGTTTGGGTCTCAGTTTTGAGTCTTTTGCTTTTTAAACATTTTCAAAATCATCCTTCAGGTTGATTCTGACATGCAATAGCTGTGGATCACACAGTCTCACAGAAGCGTAGTATTTACTTACTGACTCTTGCAGGTTTGCATCTCTATCAGTATGACTTGTAGATGCATTGCTCTTTTCCAGCCTTAAACACCGTTGCATAACCCACAATGACAAAGTAACGTAGACAAAAAACTACCAGGAAATATTGACTCATCAATCAACTCTCTACTGCAAGTGTAATTCTCTGCAGGTTGATTGTGATATAAATGAACTAGTGGTGTAACGGACTATTGTCGATCTGTGCAGTAGTTTTAAATTGACAGGAGTTACATTAGGTAAGTTACATTACGATGCGTATTGGGCAAAGGTAAATGATAACGTTATGATGTGTTCACATGTAATCTTGTAAAATGTAGTGTTGGTGAGAATCTAGTTGTTTGAAGGAGATGTTTTCACAACAACATAAAGAGATATTAGAGATGAATTATGACCTGTTAACACTAGCTATAAGCAGCTTATAATACATCATTAAAACTACTAATATACAATCTTTTACTTGTTTTTATGAAGGAAAGAAATCACTATAACAAAGTAAAAGGATAACATTAGAATGTCTGATGGTTTACTGACTTCAGAGCGGTTGAAATGATTTTTGGGACAGTGGCAAAAAAATAAAATAGTCTGGAGCTGCTATAATGAACCACAAAAGGGATCTGCATCTCCCATTATGGATCATCAATGATCAGCAATTAGTATCAGTGGCAAAAAAAGATCATCTGAGATCTCTAAAAGTTATATTTGCTCCCTGTGAACCAATCCGTCATACGATCCAAACCAAGTGTTTTATGATCTGTTGCACCACTAAAATGAACTGAAACCAATGACAGCCTTGAAGGAAGAAAATCTATCTAATCACTGATGACCGATTTGAAATATAGACGGCATGATAAATGGCCCATTTAAAACATGCCACACACAAAATATCTTTGTCCAGGGTGTGTCAGCCATGCTTTATATGCTCAGGATTAGTTTCCACCAGGGCCAACAAGGATGAGGATAAAGGCGCCTTCGGACCATTAAAGTCCCATAAACAGCGGTTTTATGTCAGGCATGACAGAACTTACAGAGTATTTGCTCTTCTTGATGCATAGGAAGACTTTTTTCTGAAACTCTGGCAGCTGGTGATAAGGTCGGTCGTTGGCTTTCACCTTCCACCCCATCTCTGAAACAGAAAACAATATGGAATATGGTCTCCTTCACTAAAATGTAATATGTAAACTACAGAATTAATGTTTTTGTACGACACACTAAATGAAACTGGTCCATCTTCTTATGAGTGTGAAGTTCACTCAAAGATTAAATTAAAAGAAAGTGATAAGTGTGTCTTAAGCCTCTCACCGCTGGGTTTAGCTTCCACAGGGGGCAGCGGGGCTCCTGGCAGCTCTTCTTCTGGTTCCTCTTCAGAGCTTGCCTCCAGTTCGTCATCTGTCTCGTCGTCGCTGTACGGCATGACCTCATCGTCAGGCCCGAGGGAGTCCACACGATGCCGATTCATCTTGGCACCTCAGGTATCTGAGAAAGAAGAAAAGTTGCAGTTCACGAATAAATGTAACATGACGTAATTCACATTTTTAAAGCAATCAGAACACAAATGGGTAACAGGTTTTTATACTTTCCGAAACCAACGATCTGACGATGGACTGGACACGCCCCTTCAGAAACAAAAGCATGTACGGTTGGAATTATTGAATACTGTACAAACATACTGAAGAATCGTCAGGCCTCAGACACTCAAAATGAGGTGGAGAGAAGCAAAGAAACGCTGAGTCAGCTGACGTTTACAGCAACAGTGACTCTCCCTACATTGACAAACCAAACATGTTCAAAAACGACAAACGACTGTGAAAATGTATCCGGAAAGATCAGACCGCCAAGGAAGAGCACAGACGGAACAGGAATGCAGATCCAGTGAACCAGGAAACAAGGATGATAAATGAATCAGCTGTTAGAGATGAAGTCAGAGGTAATCTGCACATCTTAACGTTATGACTTTATGATCCATCAGCTGGATCAGTTTTACTCATCTATTGTGTACAGCCATCGATGCTCATTAAACAAAGCAATAAAGAGCTGCAGTTCGGGTTTACCTCCTGATGTCATGTCACGCGTTGTGTGATGACTTTGCGGTGTTTGTGTGTTCAAGTGTCACAATGAACATGCACACATCTGCGACTCTGAGGAATGTGACCGCACCTTCTTGATCATTCGATTTTTCCCTCAATAGAGACCAACGTATCAGCCCGAATCAAACGGCGTTTAGAGTCAACACTTCTGTGGTCTGGACCACACCGTCCCGCCGCCGGAAATACTCACTAGATCAGCGACTGTATTAATCTGCTGCTGAAAATAGTCCCCAACAAAAGCATCATTTCCTCCTGTCTGAATAACATTTGATAAAAACTACAATACCCAGCTATTTCAGTGTATTACTGAGCCTTTAAAGAGCAAATCCGCTGCATCACTGGAAATCATCCGCCTGACGGCTCCTGGTTAGCAGGTGCAGAGTTTGGGTTGGCGCTTCCCATCAGCTTAATGTTTAATGATGCAGAGGAGCCATTAGCACAGCTGATAAGGCTCATTAGTCCGGTTTCCAAGAACAAACGCACCTAAAAAGCACTCCACAGGGTCACGCAGGGACTACGGCAGGACTCAAACTTGTGAAATGGAAGTGTTGACGAGAGAGAAGGGGGCCGCTTATAGTCCAGACCAAATGTCTTTTTCCCACTTCTAGATATGTCCATTTTCTGTTCCATCACTGCGTAGTTTTTAGTTTACTTAGTTGGTAGGAATTTGCATTTCATTTTGAAAGTTTATTGCCTGGATACAAGAGCATGAGGGGCAGAAGTTTACAGTCTACTAACGTGAACTTTTAGCTCAAAGCACCGCTATGCCCAAGTACACCCTCACAGAGCTGCTACCATGCTAGCACAGAGCTGCTTTTATCACTAACAAATACATGCAATTTAATGTTTTAGATACTTTGTATACTACAAGGCAGAGCAGTAGTATAGTGTGTTTTTTTTGCGTATTCTGTGACTGAATGAAGCTCTGGCGGGTCACACAAGTCTGCACAAAACTAAGTGAGAAGGTGGAGGAAAACAGAATTTAAAATAATCTAGGCAGAGGAGTGAAAGAATGAGGAGGAGGGAGTGAGATGACAGCTAATCTCTCAGCAGGTATTTCAAATACGAATTACAATGTCTTCAGTACTTTACCCTTTAGTTTTGGCGACAGCAGTTGAGTTGGATTTACAGGGCAGATTCTCTATTGAACAATGAAGCAAATAAAAGAGGAATCATTGCCCTCCCAGAGAAGACCTCCAAGATGAGCACTGGTCGTCTTGAAACCAGTCTTAGACACTTTTCAGCAGTTTGGACTAAAGGAAACCTCGACATCAGACGTCTTCATCCGAGGATAGACTGACATCTTTGACTGAGACATCCAGTCAAACGACATGCCACACCAAAGGAATACACAACCTCCACTTAAGCCCGCGTCAGTCTTTTAGAAACACATCAGTCTTTTAGAAACGCGTCATCGCTGGAGGGACGCACGCTGCTAAAAATAAAGGTTTCCTTGATTGTGAAAGAAAAGAAACCCTACTTCATACTTGCACTGACATGGTTTGAAGGCATGTCACAATACATGGTCTAAATGAGGCCCTGTGTCCTCTCCAGATATTATACTATCAGCTGTGTTAAATCACTGAGGTGTAAGGATACAGTCAAGTCATAAATCTGATTGGCGCAACATGTCAGGCAGCACGGTTTTCTAGAGAGAAGACTACTTCTAAAGTAGTCTTAGAGTGGCTGTGTGGAGTTTGGATCCTGCATCACCCCCCATACCCCCCTAAACTGCTTAATGCCCCCCCCCCCCCTTCAGATCCCCTTTGGTTTCTGCTCATGTAGCATCTCCCTTAATACATGCAAATAACTCAAAAGGACAAACCAGCAAAGACCGGGGGGGGGGGGGGGGGGTCGTTTTTCTGATATGGTTTGAAGTGCGAGGAGCCGCTGGGATCGGAAGTGTTTTTCTTGAAGTGATATCTTCAACGCAGGACTCTCCTGGATGATTCAAGTGAATTTCTTCTACTGCATTTCTAAGGAATCGTGGGTTTTCTGTCAGTTTCGCACGGCAGACAGGTGACAATACTCTAATTCATTCGCTCATGAAGAAGAAGCGAGTCTGAGGCGTGAATCACAGCAGCAGCACATTTATTAAACTAAACATGGCGCCAGAGCTGCTAAATTCTTGGGCTGCAACAAACAATTATTGTCATAATCAATCAACTATTTTTCTAGATTAATCGTTTGGTCGATAAAATGTCCATCCCAGTTTCTCCAAGGTGACGTCTTTAAATGTCTCATTGCGTGTGTGTCCAAAAGCCAAAGATATTCAGTTTAGTGTGCGAGAAGACAGAATGTCTTTGTATGAAAATTTAACAACTAATCAAAAATATTTGGCGATTATTTTTCTGTTGATCGTCTGACGAATCGTTGCAGCTCTAATAAATTAGAATTTTTAGCTTGATGATTGGGTGTGTCTTACCCCAAAACCACCTTGGGAGTCGTAGTTACCTTCTACCCCAACCTCTTCCTGGCTTCTGACTTTTCAAAGGGCCGGATTCTCTCTCTCTCGGTTATTCTTTTGACAAACTTGAGTGCTCTAGCTGTGAGTCACGTACAGAACTGTTGCGCTCAGGACCAGAAGCGCCACCAACAGCCCGGGGGGGGGGGGCTCAGGGGTGTGACAGAATAAGTCTGAGAGCCACTACAGTCTCAATAGGGGACTTTTCAGGATAATTAACTGTTTAAGAAGTAAATGATTACTTTTGAGGTCAAGTTCTGAAGTGAATGAAGACATTTCTGTGACAGCTACACAGCCTGAAAACAGCCTCATCTAAACAAAGAGAGCCGGGGGTTCAGCAGCAGCAGCAGCAGGGCTGCGAGGATCGCTCGACTCGGAAAACAGGTTTTCGGTTAATTGGTTTCGTGCCAAACATCGCTATGGCAACAACAAAGAGCAGAGAGGGAGAGATTCACGGGGAGTGGGACAGGAGAGCATACCTGAGCGACGACCTGAAACCTGACACAAGGGAGGAGGTGCAGCTCTCGCTCAGAGGTGAGGAGGACGCTTGAAGCAAAAAAATAAAGGAAAAGGGACTTTGTTTCTACACTGGTGACCCACACCCTGAAGACACGGTTTAGTTTTCTATTGTCCTCTCTTATGGACTCAGTGTCCAGCTCCAACGCTCTGACAGTCCTTTAAAGAAAAAGATCAACTCTTCAAATATTATTTTACATTTATGGTCACAGTTTTTGCATTTTATCTTCCCAGAGCAAACCTACTGGCTAATAAAACTTGCACATACATATATACACATGTACACACATATATACATAGGGTTCATATCCGTTTTAACCAATTCATTTTCACTGCCCCTTTCCATGCCTTTGAAGCAAAATTTCATGACCACACTTTCTCTGAAATGTCTGTCTATACATGAAACATCTGAATAACACAGTCTGGGTCTGACATTATCCCGCGAAACGTTCAGCGACGTCACCGATCTGTCCGAACATAAAACTATGGTTTAACTAATATCAATTTTTCTCAGTCAATCTGAACTCAAACGCATTTATTACACAGGTATTTGTGAATCAAATAGCCAGGACTTTTCCAAAGTCATTCCCAAAGGGTTCATTCATATTTTCCAACAGCTTCTCCAGGCCTAGAAATTGCTATTTTTCAAATTCCATGACATGGAATTCATCTTTTCTCAAGCTACATTTTTCTGTTCAAACGCAAAATTCATTGAAAGCAAGTGAATTTTAAAAAACAGGTTGTTATTTAAGGGAACAATCAGTCAGTGTCTTGGGTATGTAGTGCGAAGCCTACAAAGGAATGGCGGACTCCACCAGTAACAAACAACTACCATACAAAGAGGTTGTTGCATTCCTTTAATATTTACCTGGTACTTGCGTGATATAAGGTTTGTGTCTTTGTTTCAGTACATAATATCGTCTTCAGTTCGTGAACACAAAAGGTGACCAGACACACAAGCAGATGCATCACCAGAAATCACAGTGTGCCAGAGGCACTTTCTCCACGACACGGTAGAACATTTTGGAGAGAGAAAGAAAAAAGAATCCTCGGGAATTTCCTTCCCCCCCGAATTAAAACAATTCTTGTCGGAAAATAGACAAAGGGTTTTTTAAACCAATCAGGGCATATTTGTCTTCTATCAATTGATATTGGCAGATAAAGTTGATACAGTATAATTTCTAATTTATTTTTAGCCTGCATGGACAGATTCATGTTGAACCTGTTGATCCAGGACACCAAACCTGAACCACCAAAACTAATCAGTCGGTGGCTGTGGAGTTTTGAACAAAATTTCATTGAAATCAATGATGTTTTTTTGATATCTCCTGCCAAAAAACAAACCGTAAGCAAAACCTCCTTTGCAGCTGGTAAGAGTGAAAGATATTTCACTTATTCGTTATGCATCGGGATGAGCTCCCGCTGTGATGGGGAAAGTAATTGTGTGTGTGTGACTGAGCGTGTCAGGTTAATGCGGAGTCGGGTTTCTGGGGCACCTGGGAGTGTGTGTTAAGAACTAAACAGATGGGAAACAAAAGGAATAAAGACTGCCTGTTCTCTGCAGGAATACCACTTGATGCAGTGACTCAGCACATAGAGCAGCACACAATTTGATACTCTCCTGCTTTATCCACTCTATATATTTTTAACTGTAAACGCATCAGTGAGAGGATGTGCTCACTTACAAAAAAAAAAAAAAAAGCAAGCGGCAGCTTCCTGGTACATTTCAATGACACCACTGCGTTTGCACAGTCAGACATGATGTGAAGCTTTCATCCCAAACATGAAACTCGACTAAATAGACCATAGTAAATAGTAGTCCTCTGATCGTCTGGTGATAAAACAACATGACACAAATACGTCGCTGCAAGAGCATTTAGTCCTGTTCTGTCCTGCCCCCCCTCCCCCTAAATGTGTTTTAGAGCCTTTTTTAGGGTTGTATCTGACAATTATTGTCATTATCAATTAATCTATTGGCTATTTTTATTAATAATGAAATAAATGTTTAGTCTCTAAAATGTCAGAGATGTCAATTTATAATGCCGTTTATCATGAGGGGAGCAGAAATAGTTGTAAATCCTCACACTGGAGAAGCTGGATGTCTGCTCGAGGAATGAAATAAATGCATGTTGTTACCATTATCAATGAATCCACTAGTGGCTTCAGAACTGAAAGCATGTTCACATTCAGTCCAGTGTTCTGTGTCTGTGTGTGTCAGCTGTTAATGAAGCTTAATGAAGGCCAATGAGTTGAGTCTCCATTGATCTTATTCTGAATTTCAATCACAGCTGCGAGTCCCGACAACGAATCCATGAACAGCCCCTGAGCAAGGCACAAACACTGCCGGAGTTGGGGGTTCAACTCCTCTCTGGGTGATGTCAGTCTAAAGCCACGGTCATCGACAGACTTCATGATAAATGACAGAGTGAATTTGTGCAGCGCTCCTCTAACAACAAATAACACTTACACCAACATTACTTTTGTAGTCAAATTGTATTTGACTCCTAATTTGCTACATGTGGGTAGGGTCTCATGCATGTGGCCATGTGCAATCGCATATAGTTACGGGGACGCATTTAGATATGTTTGTACACAGATATATGCATTTGTGTCATGTTGCTTATTTAGTCACATAGGACTCTGAACTTTAATTTAAAAACAAATTAAACAACAGACTGGTGAAACCAAGATCTTTTAACATGTAAAAAAGACAACAAAAAACAAAAATAATCTGGTTGCAACAAACGCATCGCCGTCAAACAGCTTCAGCCCCCAAACATATCCAAACACACAGAGAAGAGGCCGTGACGTCTATACCTCAGCTAAACCCTTCGTATCCAATTTGACTCTCAAGACGCAATTCAAATTCTCAGTCGCTGGTCTCAAGGTCCAAACCATTTCCATAAGGAGGCATTTCCATGAGCAAAAAGGACCGAAGCTCTCTGCTGCTTGTTTAAGGAAAAAACACCCGGAGCCATCACTGTGTTCAGAGGCAACAACACCAGCTATTGCACCGTGCGGGTGTGTTTCACAAGCTGCCCGGCTTCTGTTTGTACGTCACATGTTTATGTTGCGACAAAGTAAAGTTACACTCCACCCAGAATATCTCTCCCTCTCTTTACTGAGAAAGATCTCCCTTAGACAGGGAGGCAGCTGTAAACAAAACAAGTTATAGTTGGAACAGAAAACTGCATCTGTGGTCAACGTTGATTCATGTCAGTAGAAATAGACACTGATCGGTGACGTTTCACGGAACAAAAAGAAAAGGTTCTGAGGGTTTCTCCCCATCTTAAATATTCTCCTCCACGTCCCTTCCGAGACTCATCCGTCCACCCATCCAACAGCTTCCCCGTCATTTACTGAGGGATGGAACTCAAAGCAAGGTGATTAACCCTTTCAAGCCCATGCAAAAGTACAAAACACAGATGCAGGATTTCCTTAGTCATCATGGTAAGACTTGACTCTGTGACCGGAAAACAACTGAGCCGGGAGCGGCAGCCCTTGAACTATGGGGCTGGGTGTCCTCATTGTCAATACTAGGGCTGAAGACACCTACACTTGAATACCGATACCAAAAAGACAGAGGACAAATATCATGCTAAAATGCAGTCTGTCAGTTGAAGTTTGCTGGACGTGATGTAGGGTTAGCCCCGTGTGTTTTTATGTGGAGTGAGCACCGCGCTAAAAAAAACAATGTAGCCTTTTAAACGCCATGTTGCTCATCAGCAACCGGTCATGTGGTAAATCAGGAGGCCGTTTGGCCATGTGTGCTCTGATTAATTTGGCATGCAGTTGACACACCTGTCATAAGTTTGCTGTCATTAAAACCTCAAAATCCTGGCATTAGCTCCTGGTGTTCTTAACCAATTATTTGGGTGAAGGAACTAACGGGAGTAAAAACGGGAACCAGCTTTAAAAAAAAAAAAAAAAACAGATTTTCCTCATGCGGTGGATCTCATTTATGCTCATGTGAATAATGTGAATTTCCAAAAGTAACTGATGCATATTCAAAACCAAAAATCGTTTAAAACAATTTGTGATTGTTAATGTGGCATTGTGTTTCCTTGTTAAGAATATATATTATATTCATATTAATATTAATAGGGAAATGAGTTTGGTTGTATTGTTCAGTAACGTCAAAAAAAAGTCTTATTAAAAACCAATGAGGTGTTCAGCTACATCACTACTTTTATCAATACAATCCTGTATGTATATTCAGTTGCCAGTTTATCAGGTAAACCTAGCGAAAACTAAGGCAGTCTCATAACTTATAAGGGAGCCGTCCTGACACAACGTGAAGGCTATAATGTTGAAAGGTTCCACTCAATGATCACGTTGGAGGTGTGTGGCCTACTGCTGTTGAATTGCATTGACTGAGTCTACATTCCTTAATCAACAGGGATGGACAAATAAACTATTGGAACACAGTTTGCTACTTTACACGTTTTTTTAAACTAGAGACACTAAAATGATTAACTAAAACACAAGTTACAAGCCAACGTCACTGTTTCAAGCGAACATTTTAACCCCAAAACCAGCGACGCTTCCTCAGAGAGGGAAGGTGAGTCGAGCAGCAGCCGCCCAGGTGAAGCAGTCACCTGCCCTCTGTGCATTTTAAACGCCATTAAGCCTTTTTTGTTTCAAAAACTCAACGTAAAACACGCATGGACATTCACACATTAAACTGGACTTACCGCGTGTCCTTGGGTAGATTTCTATTTAAAAAAATAAGAGGTGAACGCTACTCTCCGTCGGTGTCCTGGTTTAGTCACCGCACCATGTTTTCCTCTTCTTCCTGCTTGTAGAGAGCTAACAGGCAGCGGCGGCTCCCCGCCCTTCTTGTTCTTCTTCTCCTGCCCCCTCCCACTCCGCCACCTCACCTCACCTGCTCTGCCCCAGGCCGAACCTGCCGAACCGGTTCGACACGTCCATCGCTTCGAACAATAAATAGCTCCTTTAAAAAAAAAAACGTGCGCAAAGTAGCAAGCTCTAGCGCCGAGGAGTTTCTGGTCACGTGACGCACAGGTAAAAGGTGCGTAATTGAATTGTTAATTAAACCAGGACTGCGGTCGAAAAGTCCAAAAATGACCTCCTGACGTCTATTCCTAACCACTTTTCCTTGACCTTTATGGAAAGAGTCATGGGGTCAAGGAAAGAATTCATGAGGAGTTAGGAAAAGACAACCGTGGTGTTCACAGAATCCGACTCCACTTTCACTAAACTTTGTAATTATAAGGTGATGGCGGATGTCACTGACGGAGGTCTGCCATGGTGAAACTACGACGAAGAAGGACTATAAAAAGCGCAGCTAAAACATTACCCATATAAATCTATTAGTGTTTTCTGCAGGCTTTATAAAGAGCTTCTTCTGTGAGAGGCTGCTTCACTCCTGGTGTGAAGAAGAGAAACCGGAGCTCCTTTCTTCCTGCTGCTGTCACACTGAACAATCAACATGCTTCAATCGAAAAAATTCACTCGTTTAATATCAATGAAATTGTTCAATATCAATATTTCCTTTGTGCAATAATGCAGATTCAACAGTTCGGTTATATTGTGCTTTCTAACAGTTGAATAATGTATCATAGTCCTAGCTTGTTTTGTTTTTTTACTGATGCTTCTTGTTATTGAGAATGAGAATTTGTTCATTGACAGTTTGCTATTTACTGTTCATTTTATTTCATATTCTTGTTTTTTTTTTTTTTTTTTACTTGATACATGTTTGAAGTAAGTAAATACATATAAAATGAAACGAAAGGATTGTCACTGTTTATTCATAATCATCAACGTGAATCCCATTACTTTATGACTGTATGAAAATAATTGTTAAACCTGTGTGAGTTTATATCTTACACAGGTTTAACAAGGAGGACATTAATCAAGGCAAAGAAAAGTCCAAAGATGACCGTTAAAGAGCTGCAAAAGTCCGCAGGGAGGATTTGAGTTTCTGTCCACAGGACCACTTTAAGACGTTCGGTTCATTTGGTTGTTGTAAAAAGGTAGAAAAGCCTAAATTAGCAGTGCCAACTATAGTGACATATAACACACTGCAGAAGGGTCGGTGGACTGTCACTACACAAGTCCTGTTTACCGAATGGAGCATTTCTTCTTCTTTGTGTTGTTGAACAGCAGTTAGCATCCAGCTGATGCGAAATTCAGATTGTGACGTCATTATTAATTAACCCAGAATATGATTATGGTTTCTCTTGAATACTGGAATTAATTTATTAGGCTCCATGTTTCAGGTTAAACTTAAACTATATAACTCATCAAACCCAACACTCAGGAATGATCAGCCTCACGTGACTGAATGAAATGATGATAAATGATGTAAAAAGTGTTTCTTTAATTGTATCTATAATAAAAGTTACTAAGGGAAATATCAGATCATTAAAAGACAAAATTCAAGCGAGGATCGAGGAGCGAGCAAATGACAAATAAGAGTATAATAATGACATTTCCTCGCTCCTCGCTTAAACCGGAAGTTGTTCTGCGCCGCCATATTGACAGCCGTCCCAAAGCTCTTATTTAGTTCGAGGAGCAAGGATCGAGGAGCCATGAGCGAGGACACACGAGAACAGACTTCCAGGAAGTCTTTGAACGGCCGACACGCCCCCTCATTGTTCATCTGTTATGTGATTGGACGCTGCAGCTGATCGGACTGATGAGATTTTGTTCAACATGTAAACAGTGAAGACGGATCACAGATTAAACTCAAGCTTTATATTTGATTCGTTTTCTGATTCAACATCTGGTTTAAATAAATGTTCATTGTAGACTGAACAACAAAAGGACCTCAAACAACTTTCTTCATTTATTAGAAAGATTTGTGTTTTCATGATCTGAACTTTTATTATGAAAACAATTAAAGTCAGAGGGAACTGGAGAGACGAAACACTTATATATATATATTTTTATATATATATATATAGAGAGAGAGAGAGAGAGAGAGAGAGAGAGAGAGAGAGAGAGAGACGAAACACTTTTTACATCATTTATCATCATTTCATTCAGTCACGTGAGGCTGTTCATTCCTGATTGTCGGGTTTGATGAGTTTTATTATTTAAGAGAAACAATAATCATATTCTGGGTTATTTAATAATGACGTCATAATCTGAATTTCAAAACGTACAGACGCAAATAATTCATAAATAAGACGATCGCATTCCGCCGGTAGAAATGGATCCTGCGCTTATAAACAGAACACAGGACAGTTTGTTAACAGACTACAGAGAGAAACACCTCTACAGTGGTGATTACTGTGTGTCTTTATTAGTTATTGGTATTATTAGTTACTATTATTAAGTACAGTGATCATGTGAACAGAAAACTCCTCAAAAGTCTCTCCAACTGTTAAAGCCAAATGACAGCTGATCCAGCTGTGATCAGCTGATCCTCCGTCATCAGAAACAGACGTCACTTCACGTGACACAACTGAGGAAAGGACGTCTCATGTCTGTTAAAAGATATTTCCTCGTTCCTCTCTCCTCGCATGGTTTCCTCCATGCATCCCTGGTGGGAGGGACTAAGACGCAAGGAAAGGACCCAAGTGAGGGAAACGGGGATGTACCCAGGGTCATTTTTGCAGTCTGAGGAAAACAACATTAATAATAGTTTGGAAAATTTCATTTTTACATCCCTCATTTGGAATCACAGGATGTCTTAAAAATATCATCTTAAAAGAATAAGCCGAATCGACTTGTGCATAAAATGTATTGGTCAGATGTCACTTTTTCAAAAAAGACAAAAACACAATTGTTAGCTTCACTCTTTTAATAATTCATTCCATCACATTATTGTTTATTATGTGTTTGGATGAAACCAATGGATGAATTGATGAACTTCTCTCTGGGAAGCTGATGTGGGAAGCAAATCATCTAAAAGTTACCAGAAAACATCCTCAGGCATCACATTTTTGGATTATTAATGCCTCAACTGTTTGCACAACTGTGCACAATACATGTGTTTATTATCACACTTACCAATCATCGTCTTCACACTCATAATCCACAGAGAGGTACTTGGGATGACTGTCGCACCCAACAGGAGATCCCAGATTATCAGGGGTGGCTGTAACGTAACATGCTGGTGTCTCGCTACACCTGAGGGTTAATTCAAAAGAAAAGCATCGGTTATTAATATAAAACCAAATCAAAAATGACTTCTACATTGAAAAAAGAAAACAGTCATCTTGATGTACTACCTGTAACAACAGAGAAGTACTACAGCTACGCTACTTAAAACAAGTATTAATATTGTATAGCACAAATAATAACATATAAAAATCTATTCAATAATTATTTTTTGTGGTACAAATATATTCCCTTTGCTTCCACTAAAGCTTGTTTGTCTGCTGAACAAATACACACTTGTCTTTCACATGGTCTGCAGCTTCGAAACTTGTACAGAAGGTCATTTTCGAGGGGGTTTTGGTGCAGGTGTTCTCGTCGAAACGCCCAAATCTGGCATTCACAATTTTAACTTCTCCTTTTTCTGAGGGTAACACAGAAGACGAAATGTCATAAAACGGACAAGTTATTTTGTTATATAGAAGACATGGAAACCCCTCACGATATACAGTAAGTTGTATCAACACATCTTTTTTTCATAAACTAACCAAAAAGTGGCCATTGTCAACAGGAAGTATTGATTCATAGATACAGATTGTATTGATGGCATACTGTATGAATACATTTATAACAAAAGCATAATGGAGAGATGTGTCTTTTCCATGCAGACAGACGGATTATTGACATTCTCTTACCACACTTGATCTCTGCAGTTTGGTTTTCACACACAACAATGGATTGCCACTCTGTCAAAACATCAGGAGATACGGTCAGACCTAAAATCATCCTGACATCTTCACTGAAATCTGCAGGATCACAATGCTGTATGTCAGCTACCCCTCTGCGCTGCTTAAAAATACTCACCAGCTGGTCTGATTTCACAGTCATAGGTGATCTGAATGAAGTTATCTTGTGAGTTATTGTCCACAAACATCCTCCCATTGGGCTTGGGCAGTCGGCACCATTCCCTACGATCACAGCTGGAGAAATATTGTAAAAATATTGCACGGTCAAGATGATTTAATACACAATGTCTGCACACAGGCAATTTTAATTATTTTAATTTTGTATTTAAAAGCATTTGAAACAAGAGCTCAAGCCCCCTCCAAAGGGTCTCAACGACACACATTTGGACTTTTCTAAAATGTTTAATTTTTTGTGTGAAATATGCGTTTGGGGATCATGTTTTAAGAAGTTTCCACCTCAAAATAATGCCAACTGTTCTGTCTTATAAAACATGCTGAGTTTTTAGTTTAGAGTCCATTTCTACTCACCTCACAAAATGAACCACGATAATAAATTCAACAGAAAAGGATAACTCTCACATGTTCTGGATCCATCCTTTCATGGACGTGTGTAAGGAGTTCCCATCGGAGACCTTGGCGGGCTTTTTTCTGTCAGCGCAGTCAGCATCGCTTTTCACACCATAGTTGACTTCAATACTTCCAATCATATGTCCTGCAGCTGAACATACACAAAACATGAATCAAATATTAACAATGGGTGACAGGAGGAGATGGAAGAGAGGAGCTGAATCCTGAGAGAGGAAATAGGGTGCTGCTAATGAATGGATTTTATATAATGTTCAAGATAAATAAACAGTAAGATACATACGGCATTGCAGCTCGCTGTTTACACCAGGACACGCCACATCGTAGAGTAGTCCTGCAGCGAAATATTGTGTATGTAAGCAGGTTATACACACTTAGTAAAGGTTATACAACATGAATGGAGCTGCAAGGAGAATCTGAGGGGTTTGGGGATTATTGACAGGATTGGAAAGCAGGAAAAAAAATGTATTTCTGCCGTTTCTTTTTTCATTTTTCATACAATCTTTGCTTTTTTTGTTGTGAATTACAAAATAGTTTGATTTGTTCAGGAAATTATGAATGATTTGTGAATTATGAAAGATATTTTACAGATTAAAGTTGACAGAATAAAACCATTAATTGAATACAGTATACAATAGATAACAAGTAGAAACATATTTTAATTTAAGTTTAATAGATGGTAAAATAAAGTTTAAAAGGCACAAAAGGAAGTAAAGGAAGGAAATCAGAAAAAAATAAAGAAATCGGAGGATCATAGAAATTGCAATAACTTACCATCAGATGTCAAACACCAAGTTGCAGCCAGGACTGAAATATATAAAGCATTTCAAATATAATGAATTCTATAAAGGACGTGGAACATGATTTGGTCCCACGTTAGTCACAGTTAATGACCGTTAAAAACAAAGGGACAGGTTGTGTACTCACAAGCGATGAGTGTCAGTCTTGTGGAAAGCATCTTGTCAGCCGTTGCAGACGATGATGGTGACACAGCAAACCACCGCGTTTTATACAATTTCTTCTTCATTTGCATAATAAGCACACACGCTATCCTGAAATAAGAGGGCCCCTAAACCCAACAGTCAACATCCCTGGGGGTAAACTGACATCACTGTACATACAGTACAGAAACAAATGGAGATTGTTGCTTGAGGAGTTTTGCTGTATGCACTGAATGACATAACTTATATAATTAGTTTTCAGTCTGTCAATAGGAGGCAAACATTTTAAATTTGGCAGTTTTGTAGAGTGAATTCTAACAATCCCAGTGAGTGATCATGTTTCTCCGAATTAGTTTTCAATATTCTGAAAAGTAATTTTAATTTGCAGCTAATGACCAGTGATGGAAAGCACATTTACTCCAGTACAAAGAATGAGGATTGCAATATCTCAACAAATCTCATGAAAAGTTCAAAAGGCCATCTATCAGTACTTTCTGACTTCCTTTTCCTGTCTGTGGCTCTCAGTCTCAAGTCCGTTGGTTTTCACTCTGCAACAAGAGAGTGCTTTTATGAAAATACTTCACCTCGTAGAAACATAACACTTTAACAACGTATATTTCTTTCCGACCTCTCAAGGTAACAGAAACATGTGAAACTATTGCGTGAGTTAATATAATATAATAGTTGTCGGACCCTCGTCAGAGCTGGCTGATGAAGGTTTGCCAGTCTGCGTTTGGGGCTCAGTTGCATTACCTAAAGGTACCGGCCGGCTCACTTCAGGCCGACTGTGTCGATCCCTCTGATACATCGTGCACGCTGACACACCGTTAGGATGCCCGAGCGGCCATGGAGGAAAATGAGCAGATCAGGAGTCCAGAAGAGGTTTCAGCTGAAGCTTCATTTATTTTTACATTCTAAAGTCACACCAACGTTCACACCAGTGTCAACCAGTGTCAACTAGTCTCCACTCGTCTCCCTCAGTTCCCCTACACAAACAAATTGAGCTCTTTTTATACACATAAAGATAAATATAGAGATAAATGACTCACATATCCACAGTTACTTAATACTATTTGATGACCTTTGGCTATACAGTAAAGTTCACTGTATTTAATATGACAATATTTGTATCTGCTCAGCGTTAGCACACATCAGGGTACAACAGCTTGTTAAAGACAACTTTGAACACATTATGCCTTTAGCAAACTGGGAATACAGGCTTAAGCAAATACCGACAATTCACAAACAAACTGCACTCACACAAAAATATGGACTTCAGAGAGAAGCAGACAGAAGGGTTTACAATATATGTTTGAAGGTTGTCAAAGTGACTCAGCAGTGAAAAAGGTTCAAAAGATAAAGTTAGAAGCTAAAGCGTACAGATCACAGTGAAAAAGTGAACCATCACATCACCCGACAATCCAGACAGAAGACAACACTGTGTAGATATTTAGCCACTGTTAAAATCATTAAAAAGTCAAAGCAGCATGTGTAGACAAGGGGAAAACGCACAAACATAACACATGCAAAAAATCTTTGCAAATGCTCAGGAATTCACATCAACAAAAGCATCAAACTAAAATGCATGACCAGTTACATTAGAATATCATCCCGCCAATTACGACACATCATCAGGTTCTTCCACTGTTGGCTTGCTAACGTTCCCTCGGATGCTGTGACACAAAATGGATCGTTTTTTGAGAGGAACTCTGCACGAGTTAAAGCTCAACAGCATGTGGTGAGGAAATATGACCTTGTATAGATTTGGATTCATCATTTATTTTTGGATATTAGTGGCATACCATGTATTTAAAGCCCAGTTGATTTATTGATTTCTTTTCTTTTTTTGTCATGCTATGTTTTTTTCTTGGACCTTAAGCTACAAAAGGTTGAGAACTGGCCGATACGCCTATATGCCACAGGCCGGCTCTGGGAGTGAAAAGAGATTCATAATATTCTTAAAGGGTTCTGAGTTCTTTATTTATTTTTTGTTAAGCCTGCAGGTATAATAAACTAAACATTATTTGAGATTTTTTAGATGACAGACAGATATTTAACAATTTACACTTGTAGCTTTATGAAAAACTGCTTTCACTGTCTTCAAAATCTCACAACTATAAACTTCTGTTAATATAAATGAAAAGATTTCTGTTAGGCCACAATATAATTGTATTTTTACAAATATATTTGCTTATTTACTGTAACATCTGACAAAACAGCTGAACCCTGAATATTAAAGGGACGCCCCACTTGTTGTACACATCAAGTTCAGTTTATTTCCATTAGGAGTACTTTTCATCCTGTAAAACTGTCTTCTGTGGCTTCGGAGAGAGCGTTGTCCAGTCTGTCGTCGGGGTTATCTCTGCTTCATCGTGAGCCTTACATTTTTAACAGAGACCCCAAACTTTGGAGTTTTTACACACAGTGGGCATTTACCAGACAGGCCTCCTAAAAGATGTTATGGCCTAGCATACCAAGTTGCATCGTGGGAAATGTAGGATCTAATGACCCATACTAGGGACCAAAAGACAAGAGATAATAATGCACTTCTTATGCTTTAATTTAGAACTCTCTTTTTATGATCCATCTTTTGTGAGTCTCGCAACTTTATGGAAGTGCAGTACTAAATCATTCAGGCATGAGAGCATTACCAATTTCTACAGTAAGTTTAAAATAAAATAAAAAACAGATGTAGTTTTTGGACATCTTATTTTTATGGAAGGTTGTCATAATAGTCAAACGGCCAGAAACGAAGAAGTAAAATGATCCAAAGTTCAATCAGACTATATTCATGAGATTTTCCCTGTTTTGTTAAGAGATGATGGCCTGTAAAGTGCATTTATCCTGGGTTCCTGGACATGCTGGCTGGGATTCATTAAAATTGAATTAAAAAATAATTTAATATAATAAAGATAAAACAAATGATCAGGCTAGAGATAATAGGAAAGAAAGCATCTAGCTGAGTTGTGCTGCTTGGTTTTTTCTGAGACAGTCCAACATGTCTTTTTTTCTAAAGTGTAGTAAATATAACAAGGAAATCAGTACATTACTGAAGATATTGTACATTTTCGGAGTTCCAGATGATGTTTTTGGAAATGGTGGTTTGGTTTTTCTTTTCTCCTTATCCTATGGAGGGCAGCAAAACGCATAGAAGCGTCTAAACTGCCAAAAAAAACACCGAAGAAGAAGGAAAACAACCCGCCTTTCCGGTTGTCTATTGGCCAATCAGGAGTCCACATACGGAAGCAGCTCGCTGTACCTGTAGTGTGGTTCTGAAAGCAGCTAGTCAGCTAGCATACTGTCAGAAAGCTAAAAACACAACACTTTCTTTTTATTAGGTTACCCAGTTTCCTGTCCTAAACATCCCCCGGATAACTAGCTCACACTGCAGGCTCAAACGGTACCATGGTTGGTGTAAAAGTGATCGCTAGTGACCCGGACTTCCAACCGGAGCTAGCGGCGGCCGGCTCCAGGCTCGCAGTAGTGAAGTTCACAATGGCTGGGTAAGCTCACCAAACCGGCTTCCGAGGCCCAGCAGCTTGCAGCGCTTAGCACTTTGGTCTGTCCCATGAACGTAAGACTGGGAAACATTCACAGATCGTCGGCCAGCTGTTTTGTGGCGCTGACACGAACCGGATAGCCACGTTATCTGACAGATGTAACGTCTTTATTGCCAGGAAAGCAAGGTTAGCATGCTATCTTTAGCAACTGTTAGCTGAATAACGTTAGCTCTGTTGCTTACAATGACATAGCAGTATTACAGTAACTTGGCTGCTCAGGGTTCGTAAGACTTAATGATGAAAAAGGGCAACAGTAGCACCAATATACATGTTAAACATTGTAATATTTCACTCGCCACTGTAGGAAGTGCTTGTGACGTTAGGTATTATGTCTTTTAGTGCGGCGAGCAACGTTAACTTAGTTTGAGTAGCTAGCGTTAAATGAGTTTCGATGGTTGACTTTTGTACGAGACTTACAACTATATACAGCTTGTAACATATGACGTTGTTTTCTGTTTTCTCTGTTAGCTTGTAATGAATATAGTAAATTAAATACCTTGTGGGATGTATGCGAGAAATTAAAGCGATTACAAGATCTAACGTTGACCTCTGGTAATACTGTGATGGGCGTTTTATCAAAGATGTCTTCATATTGCGGGTTGAATCGAGCAAAACGCACGAGCAAAACCTTCCAGTCATGCTATAGATATCTTTAATATAGAGACAACTGTCTCCCATACACAGTCCACCAGAGAGACATTGAGTCATCTTTAACAAAGATGTTTGTTTATGGACTAAAATAAATATATATATTACATTTCTAAACTACTCCTTAAAAAGCCAGTGTCAGTTGGGCTATACATACAATATGTAATATATATCTATAACAAGTACTTTTTGTGTAGTTACAAAGTTGTGTCTGTAGCATAGAGTATTGGAGATAATAATAATAAATATCGGTATATACTGTCCATGATCAGATTCTGATGTACTGTAAATCATGCCAACAGTGCATTATTCAGTAGTTACTGTCATATAAACCATTGATTACTGAAGTGTTGTCGGTTTCTTTAATGCTAATTGACTTGTCGATTAGCCGATTCAGCACTACCCGAGCTAACACACCGTCCTGTGTTCCCCTTCAGGTGTCGGCCCTGTGTCAGAATAGCTCCAGCCTTCAACACGTTGAGTAACAAGTACCCACAGGTCGTCTTCCTCGAAGTAGATGTTCGCGTCTGTCAGGTGAGTCTGCCGCACGGTGTCAGTGATATAAGGAGAGCGATGGCTGTTGAATCTCTTTCCTCTGAAAGCCCAGGTGTAGCATTGATGTTCACGTTTATTAGATGATTATCTGAGTGCCAGGCTGGAAAATTATAGAGTCTTGTTTTCAGTAATTTCTTCAAACAGCTGGTCACTGTAGTTTGTAGCCAGTGTCACTCAAACTAGAGGAAATAGAGCATTTGTTGGGGACTATTTTCATCGGCGCATTAATCCATGCTTGATGCTCTAGTGAGTATTTGGGGCAGCAGGGTGTGGCATTGAGTCCAAAAGAAACTACAGTATGTGGGTGTGTTCATGGCCACATGTCACCCAGTGAACCAGGGTGGCTTGTTGATGTGGTTTTTATAGTTTTTTGTAACAATAGAGCTATTTGGCACAGAGGAAGAAGATACTGTACATCAGACTTTAACTACACAAACAGAAACTTGATGGTAGCGTCAGTTCAATGTTGGTTTTGTCTTTTCATGAGATTTGGTCACAGTAACAACAAATCCAGAACTTCACCAGACTTGTCCTTCAATTTGAAATGGCACAGGAAGTCGTTACTCTCCCAAGATATTACCAGCCATTAGGCATTAGAATTCAAACTCTGTGTGAAGTTGGCTTTGTGAAAAATTTGGACCAAAAAACTGTTCATTTCCTGTGTGTCCGTGTGTTGCAGACTGAGTCAAAGCAACAGAAAGTTGATCTGTAACAGAAATGTAAAAAAATGTTCCTTCTCAGGCAACAGCGGCCGCCAACAACATCTCAGCCACGCCGACGTTCTTGTTCTTCAGGAACCGGGTTCGGGTGGACCAGTATCAGGGGGCAGACTCTGCGGGTCTGGAGGAGAAGATCAAACAGCACACAGAGAACGACCCGGGAAACAGCGAGGACTCCGACATTCCAAAGGGATACGTGAGTTGACCATTTCTGCCTTTTTTTAAAAATAGTCCCAAATACCCCATAAGCTATTTTTGTAGGAATCTAGACATGGAGGGTAAGAAATGACATCTGAAGGGAAAAACAAATGAACAAGACGACACACAGTATGTGTTGCAACGTTGGAAACGGAACATAAGCATGTGCAGAATTAGTGTGAACCGGAGAGGATGCGAGTCAGCCAGATGCCTCAAAAGGACATGTATAAGTGTTTTCTTTGTCTCGTTTGGTCTGTTTGCAGATGGACCTCATGCCTTTTGTCAGCAAAAATGGCTGCGAGTGCCTCAACGAGAGCGACGACTGCGGCTTCGATAACTGCCTAATCAAAGACTCCTCCTACATGGAGTCCGACTGTGATGAGCAGGTACGAGCTGCTCACTCAGAATGTGCAGTATCGCAATCGCAAGAACGGCGGACAACTCAGTCTGTCATTTTTCCCATTCCCAATATTTGTGCAAAAAAAACCAACGGAAAAATGATCTTAAAGGAGAGCCCGTGTCAACCTTAGCCGCCACACAGCACACCGCGTTGGTCGATCAGTCAATCTGCGTACTCATAGCTAAACACGTGTGGGTAGTTAATTGTACTGAACTATAAGTTGAACTTGATGGTAATGTGTCTGTTTTGTTGCCGTCCTTTAATCTTGTCTAGTTGCTGATAACTATCGCCTTCAACCAGCCTGTGAAGCTCTACTCTATGAAGCTCCTGTCCTCAGACTTTGGTGAGTTTTTAATGCCGCTCTACATTTAAATAATCGTAATCTCCCAACTGGAGGTATTGTGATGAAAATACACTCTTGTTCTCCGATAGCTAACGTCCTGTCTGTTGCTCCCTCCTCCCTCCTCCCTCCTCTTGCTGTCTCCCTGCCTCTCGCCCGTCAGCCCAAGCCCCCAAGGTGGTGAAGGTGTTCATCAACCTCCCCCGGTCGATGGGCTTCGACGATGCTGAGCGGAGCGAAGCCACTCAGAGTCTGGAGCTGTCGGAGGAAGACTACAAAGAAGACGGTCTGATCCCGCTGCGCTACGTCAAGTTTCAGAACGTACAGAGCGTCACGGTGAGGGCCAGGTTGCCAACACACACTGCTGAGACAGAGCCATGGTCAGGCTGTAGACCAAATGTCACGCTGAATGTGCTGAAATGCACCGGCTAATATATTTCAATCAGGCGAGACGTACGCTCGCATCAGTCATGCAGCAGGTCTGGCGCCTTTCTTTCTATGCGCTTTGTGTTTACAGTTTATCATGTAAGCCGTATTTGAACCCACAAGAATAGTTTCTGATTTAATGAGTGAATGATCAACCGGGGGGCAGAACACCAGGGGCCCGTATTTATCAAGCGGTTCTGAGTAAGAAATCTGGAGATAACTGAACGAAAAACCTCATAGTTAGACATTTCTGGTCCTTTTATAGAACTAAGAGTGAACGCGTTTTATCATCACATGTCAATTTCCGCTCGATACATGCATACGGTCTTTTCAAAATAAACTTCTGACCTCACAGGACACTTACTTAGGTTAAGGCAACCAAACTACTTAGGTTTAGGGAAAAAAAACGACATTTAAGTTAGAATAACTACGGACATAGCATTACTTAAGTATGGACGTTATGCAACAAATAGATCAACCGTGACTTCATGTTTCACACGGGGATCGAACACTAGCCTCCTGTGTGAAAGATCGCTATTCGTTTGACCGGCCCGCCCTGTGTGGGCCTTTATGCGACCCGATCCATGATTACGTGGATTACATCCGTTTTGATTTTGTCTACCAATTACAGCGAGTAATGAGAGCAGCCTGACCGGTTAGTTTGTTTATTGACGCCATTTGTCTTCTTTTTTTTTTTTTTTTTCACCAGTTGTTTATCAAGTCAAACCAAGGAGGCGAGGAGACGACAAAAATCAACTACCTGACGTTCATAGGCACTCCAGTACAGGCCACCAACATGAGCGACTTCAAGAGGGTACGGACCAGTTACAGCCGCCTGGGCTCCTTTATGTTCAGCTTTGTCTGTGACTCACTCATCATTTTACTCTGTCGCCATGTAGGTCGTGGGAAAGAAAGGAGAGAGTCACTGAGCAGGAGAACCAAGGAGAGGACGGGAAGAAGAGGAAGAGGAGGCTGCAGATACATCCAAGGACTTTCCCTCTGCCAAAGCTGCCACACACACACACAC
>NW_022280046.1:8664486-8672536 GCF_004355925.1 Anarrhichthys ocellatus
GGGGGGGGGGGTAGCAGTGAATGTGGCACTGGTAACAGGTCTAGTATTGCAATAAAGACAGAAGCAGCATGGACATCGTTATGTATGTATGTACTGTATATATCTATATATATATATATATATATATATACAATACGTATGTATAATAAATATATATATGTATGTATATACCGTGTATATATACACAATATATATGTCTATATGTATATGAGGCAAGTGAGAAAAAATAATTTCTGAGTGATCACAATAGTTTTCTCTCCTGTGTTTATGATTTGAGAACAGTTTTTCTAAATATGGTTTTGCCAGGGTAATCTCTCTAAACTACTTAATCTGTATTCTGTGAAACAGTAGAAAATAACAATTTTTACAAATTACTTTCGTTCAGATAAAAACAGGTGAAACAAATTGTTTTTTCTGTCGGGATCATTTTTTAACTGTTAGTTGTGTAATAGTCCTTTCGGTTACAAGAGGCTGAGTGCACCACCTCCACCTCCTCGTGTTCTAAGTAGGACTCAGCATTCGTGTTTACTTCCAGGTGAGTTTTAATTTCTCCATGCACTCTAAATATAAGCTACATCTTGTGTTATCAAGTTCTGTAAAGTAAACTAAATACAGATGGAAGGCACAAAACCTTTTTCTCCTGTTCGGTATATTAGTTTTTTCACTTCTCTCTGAGCTTCCGAAGGTTCATGATTTGTGAAATAACTATTTCAAAAGCTGTCGACTAACAGCACAAACATTTTATTTTCTGCACTCTTCACAATTGATAAAACATTAGTGAGTGAACCAGCTTTGTTTGACGATCACGAAGCCCACTGATCCTGTCCAGGTCAGTGTCGTACTCCTCACTGCATGTTTCACTGCAACGGGTGCTGTAAACACACGCAGCCTCGTTGAAATCACTCCTCTTCCTGGAATGAATCTAACCTCATAGCTCCTCCTCCTCCTCCTCCTTCCTGCTCTCGAACGAAAGTCTCTGAGAGGTAAAATGGCGCAGCGAGGAGTTCAGCTGGACCAGGACAAGCTCTGCTGTTCGATCTGTCTGGACCTCCTGAAGGATCCAGTGACTATTCCCTGTGGACACAGCTACTGTAGGAGCTGTGTTGAAAACTACTGGGATGAAACTGATCAGAAGAAGCTCCACAGCTGTCCTCAGTGCAGACAGACATTTGGACCGAGGCCTGTCCTGGTGAAAAACACCATGCTGGCAGATTTAGTGGAGGAACTGATGAAGACGGGACTCCAAGCTGATCACTGCTATGCTGGACCTGAAGATGTGGCTTGTGATGTCTGCACTGGGAGAAAACTGAAAGCTCTCAAGTCCTGTCTGCAGTGTGTGGTCTCTTACTGTGAGCAGCACCTCCAGCCTCACTATGAAGTTACTCAATTAAAGAAACACAAGCTGATCGACCCCTCTAAGGAGCTTCAGGAGAACATCTGTACTCGTCACAATGAGGTGATAAAGATTTTCTGCCGCACTGATCAACAGTGTATTTGTATTCTCTGCTCCATGGACGAACATAAAGGCCACGACACAGTCTCAGCTGCAGCAGAAATGGCCAAGAGGCAGAAAGAGCTCGGGGCGAGTCGACAGAAGATCCAGCAGAGAATCCAGAACAGAGAGAAAGATGAGAAGGCGCTTCAGCTGGAGGTGGAGGCTATCAATCGCTACGCTGATGAAGCTGTGAGGGACAGCGAGAAGATCTTCATGGACGCGAAGAGACAGATCAGATCTCGTCAGAAATCGGAAGTGAGTCACGTGAACGGGCTTCAGGAGAAGCTGCAGCAGGAGATCGCCGAGCTGAGCGGGAAAGACGCCGAGCTGGAGAGCCTCTCGCGCGCGGCGGATCACACCCGGTTTCTGCACAGCTACGCCTCGCTGTCGCGTCTCGCCGAGGCTACAGAGTCGCCCAGCGTCACGATCCGTTCCCAGAGGTACGCAGAGGATGTGACCGCGGCTGTGTCGGAGGCCAGAGAGAAACTACAGGACAATCTGAGCGAGGAATGGAGCAGGATCGCACTGGCAGGGATGGAAGATGTTTTACCGCCACAGACCAGAACAGATTTCCTCAAATACTCGTGTGAAATCACACTGGATTACACCACAGCACATAAACATTCAACCGTTAGAGATAGCCTACAGGTAGAATGCAATTATAATGCATTTTTATATGGTGGTCACCCAGACAGCTTCACTGACTGGCGTCAGCATTTGTGTAGACAAATGCTGACTGGACGTTGTTACTGGGAGGTGAAGTGGAATGGGCAAGGCGTTGTTGTAGCAGTCGCATACAAGAGCATGAGCAGGGCAGGAAGAGAGAGTGCATTTGGAAACAACGACAAGTCGTGGGCACTAAAATGTTTCCACGACGGTTATGAATTCAGACATAACAACATGATAACCTCCCTCTCAGGCCCTCAGTCCTCCACAGTAGGAGTGTACCTGGACCACAGGGCAGGGATTCTGTGTTTCTACAGCGTCTCTGAGACCATGACCCTCCTCCACAGAGTCCAGACCACATTCACTCAGCCTCTCTGTCCTGGATTTGGTACTCACTTTAGTGGAGCCTCTGTTAAAATCTGTGGAGCCTCAAACACACAACTAATGTAGAGTTTCTGTATGTAGCGTTCTTTCGCTTCTCAGCCATGGTGGTTATCACTGCTCATGACGACCAGCGAGTTTTCATCTTTTAAAAAACGTTTTTGTTATTCGTCTTTCAAGTAAACAATTACAAAATAAATACAAAAATTGTAGTAATTAAATACAGATACACAGAAAATTGTGTGAGGGATGGTGATGCAATAAATAGAATATTATTTTGGGACATTTCTTGTTTTAAATGTGTCGGGAAATAATAAGTAACTTATGTTTTTATTTTCTGTAAATTAGTTAAGGATTGTGGGAGACCTCTACATTTTAAGGAGAGGCCAGCATTGTGGGATTTAAAAATCATATTTTTGCCAATAAATAACTGAACAGAATAATTTATATTGCCATATAGACTTCTCTGAACAAACATTGACCTGTTGTGATGATTGAGCCCCTCACCTGTTATTTGGTCTGTATAGTTTGATGTTTGTTTGTATTGTTGCTGTAATCTTTTCAGTTCTCTGTTCAGCTGCATGAGCCTTGAAGCACTTCTCCTTATCACTGCAATTTAATAAATCAAACATATTAAAACCCCTTCTGAGTCAATCAATGTTTTAATAATTGACATCAACACTTCCCCAAATACCTTAAAAATGAACTGAGCCAAAAAAGCGATTTTATATTATTTCATTTTTACTCGGCATCAGTTTAGTAGCGTTGTATTTTTGTACAGTATTGCGTCGTACATTTTATTTATTTATTTTAGCAAAAACTGATTTGTCTCAAGTGCTGATTGACGCTTTTAGATTAGTTTTGATCTAATTGGCCAACCAGATAACTGACAAGGAAGACAGCCAATCGGATTCGCTGTTAAGGAAGTGACGTACCCAACGCGCGCCAATCAGCGCTGGTGAAATGTGCCGAAAGCAATAGGCGAGTCGACTCACCTCTTCCTCCTCCAGTGTCGACAACCAATGACAGCGAGCTGCGGCCGGGCTGATGTAAAGTTGCATTTCCGCAGCTGAATAGACTCCGCCGACACTCGCTTCTGGGGTTTCGTTTCCATTTTTTCCAATACAAAAATATTTAGCTTCCCCTCCTCAGCGGACTGTCTTAGCACCTGCGCAGACATGGCGACAGAGTTAACGAAAGGTGTGGAGCAAGTATCAGTGGGTAAGTTAGAAATAAACAGCTAGCCAGAGCTAGCTCGTTAGCTAGCTCCCAAAGACATGTGTGTCTTGCATATTGCATCATTTGCAGTGATGTTAGCAGTTAGCATGCTAGCTAACGCCGATATCTGAATCTGTAGGTGTCAGGTTCGATATTCGGAGCCGGATTACACAGTCGCATACATTTTGTGTGGATACCGAACGAAGTCGAACATAAAAACTGAGTCAGAGAAAGGGCATTGTGTGCTAACGTTTAGCCATGACAGCTGTCAGTCTGCTGTGCAGCAGCTACGGGGCTCCGACAGCCAGTGAACGTTAACGAGGTGTGATTTTGCGTTATAATTTTACTCTTTTAGTCAAAAGAGAGTGTAAAATAGTCAGCAAGGTTGCTCTCAGTAACACGTGACGTTATTCGTCTTTTTGGATTCAGCTTGTAACGTTTCATTTCCTAGCGTGTCAAGATGGTCTCGATCCACCCACAGATACCTATGGTGTATATATGTGTATATATATATATATGTGTGTGTGTGTGTGTGTGTGTGTGTGTGTGTATATATGTCTATATGCTCTTATTAAATCATTTAATCTGTTCTGATGTCTGTGTATGAAGCCAAAAGTCTAAGTGTGATGAGCTTACGGTTTTTATCATTATTCATCCAGCAGCTTGTGCCATATCGGCCGACATCAGTGTTGGTCCTCACTAAATGCTCTCCTGGGGGCAACATCAGCTTGTAAGCCTCAAACCGTGGAGGCTGTTCAGACGTCCACGTACATTCTGCCATGTAGTGTATGCTTTCTGTTGGTCTTTTGCCTTTTGATTGATGGGTGTGTTTGTTGGCATCTCTTCTGCATAATGTGGACAAGAAATGCTGGTGAGCAGCAAACCTCCCTGCAGACTCTTGTTTCGCCAACAATCAGAGCTTTGAGAACTGAAATATCACAATGTTTTGTGACCATTTACCTCCATTGATATTGTGACGATATCGTATGATTGCTTTTACGAAATATTTGCACGATGAGATTTCTGATAAACAACCATCAGCAATGTGGATGTAATGACTTAAATGGGTAAAGGCACATAATAGAACAGCTAAAACAGTCTGGTAAGTTACGGAAATTACACCACTTTAGTGTATTTTTTATATGCAGGAAATGATCAAACTTATGCCGTATTACGACATCAAAAATCTAAGACGATGTCTAGTCTGATCCAATATTGATATAATACAGTTATAGGATATTGCCCAGCCCTGCCAACAGTACATCCAAGTTGTCTATCTCTGTCCAGCCTAGTAAAGCTGCAGATGACTAAGCTCTTTAGTTTCAATTTGGCTTCAGGAGGCAAAAGTTCAAAACCTGACTCATCCTTAAGCAAGACGGTGGCAGGTTCACTGGAAATAGACTTGTCTGGATGTTGCAGTCTCAGCGAGCATCAGGAGGGTCCGTGTGCAAACACTCCTCTTGACTCGATGCTCAACCGTTCAGAGAGCACACCAACCGGACATCAGCCACGAGCTTCAATGTGTGTGAGAGACGGCCAACTCATGGAATTTATGTTTCAGGAAAATCAAAATAGTCACCAGCTATTCCTCGTAGTAGCTTTAAATCCAAGGTATTTAATAGGACTGGGAGGGAGTGCTACGTCTCACTCTGCCTCTGCTTCACAGGGGAGCTGTATGTGTCGGACAAATGTGGCAGCGACCAGGACGGAGACGGCACGGAGCAGAAACCCTTCAAAACTCCCCTCAAGGTAAACGGTCATGTAGCTTAAAGTACATCCTGTTGTCTGCCTTAACTCTATTCAGGCGTGTGTTGTTTAACATGCTTAATGCTACAGGATGTAGCGTTAGCAGGAGAAATAGTGGGCATATCATCTATTTGCTCCATTGTTTGATTTGCACTGATCTGTCAGCATCTGATTTTGTGTGCAAATCTCCTCACAGGCTCTGATGTTTGCTGGAAAGGAGCCATTCCCGACCATCTACGTAGAATCACAGAAGGAGGGAGAGGTCGGTTTAAAACATGTCTTCAATTTAACACAGGAAACTCTTTACTGTTTTCTACACTGTTTAAACTTGGCAGGTTTTATTCCAACCACAGCTGCAGCATCTGTTGTTTTCACTAATTATTTTAACCGTCTTTCACCCCAAGGTTTCTTTCTCGCTGTTGCAGAGTTTGACTACAGTAAAAACCTGCTGAATTAGAAACTCATAAACTGCACTTTATACGTTGCTTTTATTTATTTTTCTCATCCCGTCATATATGCGGTCCTCTTCTTTGTCTTCCTCAGCGTTGGGCGGTGATCTCTAAGACGCAGATGAAGAACTCAAAGAAAGCCTTTAACCGTGAGCAGACGAAGTGCGATTCCAAAGAGAAGAAGGAGGTGTGTGTGTGTAACATTTACTTCACTTAAAAGCAATTCTGGGCAAATTCAGGGTGTTTCTTCCTCTCTCTGTGCAGTTTTGCATAGTTGAGCTATAATTCATACGTCTATTCGATCAAGAAGCAGGTGTAGTGTCTTTAAATGTTTGCTTTGTGTGGCAGGCAGAGGACACCGAGAGGAGAGAGAAGAACCTAGAAGAAGCCAAGAAGATCAACATTGAGAAGGACCCCAGCCTGCCTGAGCCTGATACGGTCAGCCATATTGTTTCCACTGTTGTATTCATCTAATAATACTTATTGGATGTTGGCTCAAGTAACCGCTGAAACACTTGTATTGTAACCTGCATTCTCAGGGTTAATTACCATGTTTGTCTTTAATCACATAAAGTAGTGGTAACTGGTGAACAAACAGTTACTGAACATAGTTAATAAATGTGTTCATATCAACAAATCACAGCCTGAAGTGAGCTGTTGATTTGATCAAACACTCATCAAGTTCTAGATACATTCACATTTAATTATACATCTTTTTAAATTAATGATATTTGTTCACAGTAAAATAGGCCGTCCTGGGATAGCTGCCTGCACTTACCGAGGCGGCTGCTTTGGAGCGCACACTAGCAGCTAGAACGTTCCTTTTTTTAATAGGAGGCTAGTGTTTTATTGATTTCATCATCCGGCTCTTTTTTTATTTGTATTTTGCCATTTATTGTTCAACTACTGAGAAGACCCAGGTCAGATAGTTTGTTAGTCGTGGTGGTCAGCGTTGTAGAACTTCCTCTTTACGTAGCGCTGCATGTCGTTTAGAAGGTGGATCGTTTTTCTGGAGACGGGCGCTGCTCAAGCAGGACTTATCCTTTTAATGTTTCCCGCTTTAGCAGCTAACTTTGTGTCTGTAACCTGTTCTGTGTCGGCGGAAGTGATCCAGCTGTGACTCAGTCGCAAAGCTACCATGACAACACATACTGTATCTCAGACAAGGAGTGATGCTGAACGTGCAAAGGAATTAGATATGAATTATTTTATGGAGACAGTTCAGACTGCATTTCTTTCCTAAACCAGGATTTAGTCGTCTTGTGCTGCAAGAAGCCACGTAGGTCCTTTTTAAAACAAGGGTGAGCACTGGGCTGGTCTAAGTGTTAAATGTTGTCTAAAGGTACGCAAGCCGTTTTAAAATGAGCAAAATAAAGTTCTTAATCAGGAACTGTGTGAGCAAAGAATATATAGAGGAGATTACAGATCTGACCAGTTATTCAGTACAGCTTTCAGTGCTTCACAGTTGTTGGTACCCAACCCTAAATCCAGCTGTGCCCTATTGTGCTAGTGAGCTAAAGGTGAGCGTGGACTGTTTTGCAGGTTAAAATCCATCATCTGGAGGCCAAGAGAGGGCAGAGAGTCAAAGTGTTCGGATGGGTTCATCGCCTCAGGAGACAGGGTGAGGAAACAAAACATGATATTAATCTGACTGCTGTGTTTGTCTCTGGTCTTCAACACTGAAGGCCTTTACACACTGTTCTTTCTTTGTGCGATTGATTCACACAATATATTTGTATATGCAAAATATCGGCAGGCGAGTATTTCAGGTTTTCACGTAGTTCATTCGTAACGCTGGTGGTGTCGGTGTGTAAAGGCATTAAATTCAGAGTGTCTTCCTATTTTAACCGTATCTCCGTTCACTGTGAACTTTTTCTCTCTCCTACAGGGAAGAACCTGATGTTTATCGTGCTGAGAGACGGAACTGGTTTCCTGCAGTGTGTCCTGTCTGATAAACTGGTACAGCTTTACAACCCATTTTATTTTTTTTATTTTTATGTGTTACATCATTGTGCAATTCAAACTAATACAAGTTGTTCATCTCAAAAGTGTGTGTGTGTGTGTGTGTGTGTGTGTGTGTGTGTGTGTGTGTGTG
>NW_022280046.1:8672546-8702887 GCF_004355925.1 Anarrhichthys ocellatus
GTGTGTGTGTGTGTGTGTGTGTGTGTGTGTGTGTGTGTGTGTGTGTGTGGGGAGAAGCAGTTGTTTAAATGTACAATTAGACAACCGTAACAAGTGATTTTAATCTGAAATTAAATGAACTTGAAATGCAGGATGAAATTCAACTAACAAAACTGACAGGAGATGAAATTAATTTGGATATAATGATACATACAAGATAGATTTTGTAAATACATAAAGTATTAGGTGGTTCAGTTTTAGTGATTGAGAAACACTTATATAATTCTGAAAACTTCAAAACCTCCTGCACATGTTTATATCAAAATATAGCGCCTTTTTATCAGAATATGCTCAAAACAAACGCACCATTCATCGGGCAGATTACCTGTGAGCAGGGAGCACTTGATTTGATCGCCAGATTAGCGCTTCAAACTCAAGTAATCAATGTCGCAGAAGTTCAAGACACATTGTTCATGCTACCAGTTGACGGGTCGTACTGTACTCTTCCCTCTGACTAACACTTGTCTCCTCGCTCTCGCCTCCAGTGCCAGTGCTACAACGGCTTGGTGTTGTCCACAGAGAGCACCGTCGCTCTATACGGGACCGTAACTCCAGTTCCTGAAGGCAAGCAGGTAAACACACCCGCTGCGTAACAGACGGAACCTGCAGTATGCGTGCATGCACACCAGAAGCTCAGAAGAAATAAGGTTGTGCAGGAAATCAGACAACCTGTGTGTGTGAGAGAGAGAGACTGAGAGACATGCATGCAGTATAAAAACATGACAAGGGTGCTCAGTGAGTTCCTGTCTTCCTCTTCCAGGCACCGGGAGGCCACGAGCTGCACTGTGACTTCTGGGAGCTGATCGGCTTAGCTCCGGCGGGCGGCGCCGACAACCTGCTGAACGAGGAGTCGGACGTGGACGTCCAGCTGAACAACCGACACATGCTGATCAGAGGAGAGAACGTCTCCAAGGTCCTCCGGGTCCGATCCACCGTCACGCAGTGCTTCAGGGAGCACTTCTTCAGCCGCGGATACTGCGAGGTGATGCACGCCAGCAACACGGGGAAATCTTTTGTCTCGCCCAGGCTTTTGCTTTTTAGTTTCTTAGCGAAGAGCATTGAATGAAACCAGGATTGTATCCAGTCAGACTGTTGTTTAAATGACGGCAGATTATATCAGCTGTAGCCAGCGCTCAAATTGGGAAAAAATAAGGTGTCGGGTTTCTCAAAGTCAAAGTGTTGAGCTTCACTTTAATAAACCAACAGCGCTCATGGTGTGCAGCTTTATCTCCTATTTTAACCACCATATCTGTTTCTTTCTGTTTTTTCTTTCTTTGTTGTATTCCTCCTGGCTGTAGATCACTCCTCCCACCATGGTGCAGACGCAGGTGGAGGGCGGCTCCACGCTGTTTAACTTCAACTACTTTGGCGAGGAGGCGTACCTGACGCAGTCCTCTCAGCTCTACCTGGAGACCTGCATCCCCGCCCTGGGCGACACCTTCTGCATCGCCCAGTCGTACCGGGCCGAGCAGTCGCGCACCCGCAGACACCTGGCCGAGTGAGCAAACCATCCAACACGTTCACAAAGTACACTCGGGTCGCCTCCATGTAGGAAGTACACAACAAGGGGAACAGGGATTGGATACATACTTAAGGCTGTCAATAATTTCAAATATTTGCCCTGAAGCCACACAATTAATTAACAGTACGCTTTCATCACTACAAAGACTTTAGAGGGTTGAGATCAGACACAGAGACACGTTGTCAATCAGCTCAGCTGATCTGGTTGAATTGGTGTGACCACTAAACATGTTTAGAGGGCGTGGCAGGTTTGAACTTGCATACTAGACGAAATGATTAGCAGGCAGAGGTGATGTTGTAAAGCAGCGGCTCGTTTGGGTGTTCAACAACATTGCAGTAGTGGGTTTACCTGGGCATAGCTGTGTGTAAGCCGAGAGCCCTCTAATTATAAGGTGTTATAGATAGCAGCACTGTGTGATGTGGCATTTTCTCTACAACAGTGGTTGGGGGGGGGGGGGCGTTAATCAGCGCTGCAACTGTAGCTTAAAGGGAAGATTCACCACCTTTTTTTCTGTGAATCAGTGTTGAGGGTAAATGTAGTTCAATAAAGCAATACATTCCTCAGTGCGTGCTATGTTGACCCAGAAAGTTTTCCTGCCGTGCCAGCAGTGCATGTACCAGGATGCATTGCGATCGAGCTTCTGATGCCAAGGGCCCCCCCGCCGGCCGTATCCTCTCATCTGTCCCGCTGTGTTTCTTCAGCCCGCTCCAATAAATACAGCTGAATATCCCAGTGAGCCCAAACACTGTTGAACATGTATCCCCCTGCTCTGCACTCATATTTTGGGATGTTGGAAACCTAGCTGGTTTGAAATACAAGTGAAGAGGAAAAAGGATGTTCAGCAGTTCTTCCTAGCTACATCACTGTCATGTCCGGATGCAGGAAGAACAGATTTTGCACTGAGGAGTTTATTGCTTCAATCGACCTCATTTACCATCAACACCGATCGGACGTCCACATAAAAGGTGGACAATTTTCCTTTATCTTCGAACAAAGGACAGCACAGTATATATGCATAAAAAACCCCGATACGTAAATGAGTAATGTTAATCACACCAGAGCCACACAACACCTTGTGTCATCTCCTGAATCGGAGCCCGTCGGCCTCCTGCATGTTGATTGGTTGATGTTCCGTCTGTTTTCAGGTACACTCACATCGAGGCCGAGTGTCCCTTCATGTCGTTTGAGGATCTGCTGAACAGACTGGAGGATCTGGTGTGTGACGTGGTGGACCGAGTGCTCAAATCCCCCGCCGCGCAGCTGCTCTACGACATCAACCCCGTACGTCATGTTATTTATTTTGTATGTGTGGGGGCGCGTTCAAGACGCTGCATCACAGTTTTCATCCTAATTAATAGTTACGTAGTGATGAAACGCATGGATGATGGAGGAAGTTCATCCATTACATGATCTGTTTAGCTTTTGATCACACGCCCTTCATAAGAACATGGAGTTGATGTCTGTAATGTCATTGTAGTGTTAATATTTTCTTTGATGGTGTATTTTTACCCCCCCACAGAACTTCAAACCCCCCAAGAGGCCGTTCAAGCGGATGAACTACACCGAAGCCATCGAGTGGCTCCGAGAGCACGACGTCAAGAAGGACGACGGCTCCTACTACGAGTTTGGAGAGGTGGCGACTGAACACGACACACACACGTCAGAGTATCTAACGCACACATCGTTCTACGAATGAGTTCTTGTGCGTAGAGCTCTCATTGGGACTCATTAGCCCAGAATTCACCTTGATTTCACGCCAGCAGTCGTCTTGTAAGAGTATGGTGTTGGTTTTACTATCCCGTGTAGTTATCCAGGGTCTGCAACAGACAACTGATCAAATAATAGAAGTTAAACAAATCCTTACATCAATGAAAGTTTAAAAATAATAATAAAATAGGATTTAAGAAAAACAATTAAACGTTGGCAAACTCGATGCAACTCAAACGCATCTTTTAATTAGACCCTGCCTGCGTGCTGAACTCCTACATCTTTCAAACTCCACTCGTCCAGTTTGTTCCAGATGTGTTGTCTCCAGCGCTTGACAAAGCTCCTCCAGAGCCGCAGAAGTCATTCTACAACGGTGCTGACGGGCCTGGGTGGTGCTCTTCATGACGACAAACTGAACTTGACGTGTAGAATTGATGGAGTGCCCCTTTAATGTCATTATTGTAATCCTTTAGTTGTTTAGCAGGTAGTTGGAGCGTGTAGTTGATTGGTCATCAGATCACCTGCAGTTTTCAGACTCGCCTGTAGAGGGCATGACTTTACGTCAGAAACATGTGACTGCTTTGATCTGTATTCAAGATGTTTCAGTCACCACCTTCAGTATTCTGTCTACAGTCGTATTACTTTGAAAAACCACGTTAAATTGTATTCATTTCATTTTAAAAGCTATTTTGACATTTTTAGACGGCATTGAAAACAGATTTGTCCTCGTTGTGGAGTTTTTTTTTTTTTTTTTTTGTTGAAATAACAAGGTTACCAAAAGTTTCTTAAATAACTTTTGTTAGGGAAATTGTTTGATAAATTCTGTGGGTTTTTAAAAAAATAAAATAAAAAAAAATTGTAATCTTCCCACTCTCAGGACATCCCCGAGGCTCCAGAGAGGATGATGACTGACTCCTTCAACGAGACCATCCTGCTCTGCCGCTTCCCGGCCGAGATCAAGTCCTTCTACATGCAGCGCTGCCCCGAGGACAGACGCCTCACCGAGTCGGTACGAACCTCAGGGGTCAAACTCTGGCTGTGAAACCTGGAGGTGTATCAGGGTGCTGCGTGGCTCCCTCCTGCTGTGGCCTAATAAGAGAGATATCGATGTCTTGTGGAGCCAAGATGAGAGCTCTCCACCTAAAGACACAGTTTTGGGGTGCAGGAAGCCCTGAAGTTACTTTATAACCGATTAGCTGTCTGATCTTGTGTGTGTGTCTGTGTGCCGCAGGTCGACGTGTTGATGCCAAATGTGGGCGAGATCGTCGGAGGATCGATGCGTATCTGGGATGCTGAGGAGCTGCTGGAGGGATACAAGAGGGAGGGGATCGACCCGACCCCGTACTACTGGTACACCGACCAGGTAACACAAAACTCACTGCGTCACATCTCGGCCCGGGAAAGGAATAGAACTTCTGTACAAGAGCTCAAACTACCTTGAACTCTTGAAGAAAACTTCTTTTAAAAAAAAAAAAAAAAAAAAAGCCTGAATCAAAGTAAACTGGGGCCGAGTTTCACGACGGCAAAGCTTTATCAAAACGTCAATTTACAAACTCTCACAACTGGTGCAGTTCAATCCAAGTCTCATTTATCTAGTCGTATGCTCACTACTTCACAAAGCAATGCATCTTCACTAACACCTTACTATCCAAAGTCCCAGGGAGGCGGGAGTTACAGCGTCTTTAGCTTCTGTGCTCTCACAGTGAAACTGAATTTTTGAGTGATGTACAGTTACAAGAGGAATTTCAATCAAATCCTTCGCTTTTGATTGGGCCGCTAATAAGTGGGCGGGTTTAGAGTGAAACAGAGCTACAGAAGATCACATACACACACACACTGATATCAAATACACGTCCTCCTGTCTCTCTCCAGATTGCTCTTTAAGCTGCTCCGACCCACAAACTGACCCGTGTGGCCGGCTCGCCGACCAAAGTCTCATGTGATTGGATGATTTTTTCAAGTGCTGCATGAGTCCTCAAACATTTGAAACCAGAAGAGAAAAGACAGATTCGGTGCAACATATACTCTGATACTGCTTTTATTTGACATATATTTAAATACTAATGAAGAATGATAAATACTAATGAAGAATGAATACAGGGACAAATGATTCAAATTGGGGAAATGTATTTTTCATTTCACTGGGTCTTAAAAGCACTTCCTCCACTGCTGTGAGTCTGTGCATGAGACGGTAGTGACGAGTCAATATGTTTTAAGAGAGAATACAGTGTGATTCACAGAGCAGTGGTTACCACGATCCCAGCCGGGGAGAGGAAACCGTGAGGCTTGTTTGCAAAAAATGATGTGGAGGATGTTTGAATCCGAGGAGCAGCGGGATGTGGACAAGGCCTACGCATGTCAGCAGAAGTGTGTGTTAACAGGCTGCTGTGTGTGTGTGTGTGTGTGTGTGTGTTTCAGAGGAAGTACGGCACGTGTCCTCACGGTGGTTACGGTCTGGGCCTGGAGCGTTTCCTCACCTGGCTGCTGAACAGACATCACATCAGAGACGTCTGCCTGTACCCACGCTTCATCCAGCGCTGCCGACCCTGAGCACACACACACACACACACACACACACACACACACACACACTCTGTTGGTATACCTGGACCCTGGCATGTGGCAGCACCCTGTCAGCCATAAAATGTGTCGCTAGAATATTAAATCAAATCAAATCAAAAGGACTTCTATGTTCCGTCCCTTTTGGCTGGTTTCTGTGTCAACACTCGGTGGTGAAGAGTTCAGATCATGACGTCTCGCCACGGACGGTTAGATGCCTCCTGCTGTGCGCCGCCTCACACTTTACAGCTTCTTTCTTGTTCGTTGTGACTCCAAACCTGAATCCGATGGTTCTGCCTTAGCTGTGCTCGTGGGCTGCTTTTAGATATAGTTTCCTGTGATTCTTCACCTGAGGGGAAAGAAATCGCTCAGTTATAGCTTTTCCACTTTTTCTTTTCAACTTATTTAATTAGTAGTCAGTGAAATGATCGCTGTGGTTCAGAGATGTGACGTCGGGGACTCGTCATGTTTGTGTTTCCGTGTCGTGTTTCCATCGGAAGATCCATTGAACTCAATAAATGTGACTCAAACAGATGGCTGTGTGAGGGTTTCCTTTAGGTTGGGTGTGTTACCGATACTGATAACTGATATTTTGATAATGAAATATTGGTATCATCTTAATAATGAACATGTGATAATATTGTATAAATAATCCAGCCCCTCTGAAATCTCTTTATGTCTACAGTTATGGTTACAGACTCATCTTGCTACATATGGATTTTGAGTGTAATTAATATGCCAAAAAAGAGGCAAAATGCACAATAAGCAAAGCTAAAGATGAATTTTACTTCTGTTTTTATTTTCTACATTTGTATTTTTCTGATGACTATGCATTTTATTTAGAAAGGACTTTTCAAGAAGCTCAAAAACACTTTACAAATGACATAAAGAAGAGAAATATCTAAAAACGCATTACAGGAATTTTTTTTTATGTAGTTAACGTAATATCGTTAATGGGATTTTTTTTTTTTCTTTTGGTCAAAAATCTTGCTAATCTGATATGACATCTGTGTTTGAGGACTTTCTCACACTGCTACTTGTCTTTGAACTGTACTAACTCTCTGACCTTTTAAAGTCGTTCAGAGTACTTTACAAACGGTTAAACACATGAAAAAGAAATTGAGGCCTGTATAAAAATACAAGCATTAACACAAGTGCCACGAAAGTGCCTGAAGTAAACTGAACATAAATTCACTGTAAAAACACATCACCTTACAAACTTATTTTTGTAATGATGTAGCATTAACAAAGTAAACAGTTCATTTACATCGGTAGAAGTATAATTATTAAAACCTTAAGGAAGTGAGAGGAACAGCGTTGTGTGATGTGCTTCAAATATAAACTATCATATTAAAAATGTTTCAGTTGGCCAATAAAGGACAAAGGAATAAAAAGTTCCTATTGAGTTACTTGAGAAAAAAAAGTGTTTTGATAAATCATTTCCTAAATCATGTTAACATTATTAGCATTTGCCTTTAATAACAGACACAAATAGAGACAAAGATGAGCTTGTGTAAGAGAGCTCCCTTCTTTAGCAGCAGGTGTGTGTTTTCTTGCTTTGTGTGTTCTTTAAATCCACTTCCTGGTTCCTCTTCGGATCCCTGCTTCCTCCCGTCGAAGCGGTTTTGAAAGGGAAGGGGGAACCTCAGACCTCAGATCGAGAAAAACTGGTCTCATTTCATAAGAACCCGAGTAGTTTTTAAAACACTTCACCTTAAACTGAGCATACAAGTCTTCTCATAAAGCTGTTTGAATTCCTTCCTTGGAACCAGAAAGCGGGTTAAACAGTGACTGTTACCACCACGGTGTTTATAGCTGATAAACTATCTCAGGACACGCACACACGTCTCTGTAGGGGGTGTGACCGCCACGAGCGGGGGCGTGGTTATATTACAATGTCGACAAACGTAGTTGTGACGCAATACTAAAATAGCGGCCCTGCGTCAAGTAAACCACACTACACCGGAAATGTAGCAAAGTGGTCTCCACAATAAAAGCATACAATTATTCATACAAGCCATGGCTTTGAATTTACTTTCAGTCCCGCAACTTTTAGAATAGATTTTCTTTTAAATATTTTTGTATTAGATGTTAATTCTACTTATTAAATGCTTATTTTCTCATTTTCAGCCCTCAACCACATCAGCCTACAATCAGCTGAAGAATATATCAAGGATTAGAGGACTTATGTCTCAACAGGATTTGGAAAAACTTGCATTTATCTTCAGCAGACTGGACTACTGTAACGGTGTGTTTACAGGTCTCTGTAAAAAGTCAGAAAGCTGCAGCTGATTCAGAACGCTGCAGCTCGAGTCCTCACCTAAGACCAGGAGGGTGGATCACATCACTCCAGTTCTGAGGTCTTTGCACTGGCTTCCTGTCCAACAAAGAATTGACTTTAAAATCCTGCTGTTGGTTTATAAAGCACTGAATGGTTTAGGGCCAAAATACATCTCTTATGAACCATCCCGACCCCTTAGGTCGTCTGGGACCGGTCTACTTTCTGTTCCCAGAGTCAGAACTAAACATGGAGAAGCAGCATTCAGTTCTTCTGCTCCACATATCTGGAACAAAGTCCCAGAAAGCTGCAGGTCTGCTGAGACCCTCAGCTCCTTGAAATCAAGATTGAAGACTTTTCTGTTTGCTGCCTTCAATTGAACCACATTCAATTAATATATTTATCAATTTCCTGCATTTTACTACTGTATTTTATTTCTTACACTGCTTTTTAATGTTTTAATGACTGTTATTGTTTCAGTGAATGTTCTTAATTGTTTTTAAATCTCCTTTTCTTTTGCCTTATGTTTTGATGCTTTTAATGGTTTATGTGAAGCACTTTGAATTACCTTGTTGTTGAAATGTGCTATACAAATAAACTTGCCTTGCCTTGCATCAAAACATATTCCAGAAACACAACTACTGGAACTGAGACGCATGATGTACTGTACAACCGCGTCATTGAACTGTTTGTAAACAAAGACAGGAGGATGGACTTTGTCTGTAAATAGTGAACAGCATTTGGTAAGTGAACTGCTTTTGTGTTTTTACATCTGCAGTAGCGTTGTGTTAATTTGTCTGTCTTGTTGTTTTTATTATATAGTTAATATCATTCCCTCTGATGTGAATAATATTTCAATGGCCCGTGCTCTTGAGTGTGCGGTGTTTTAGTGCCGCAGTGTTGCTGGATTGTTTTGTCATGCTTTGTTGTAAATAAATGTGACTGGTTCTTGTGAGTTTGTTCTTGTCGTGTTAATTACATTGATTTTACTATATGCATTGTCCGTTAATGACGAAGCATCCCGTCATGCGCGTATTCATGTATCTGCACTCTGCAGTTAGCGTATTTGTAGTTGTTGAGCTTCATGTAACATTTTATTTCACTTGTCAAATGTTGCAGTGTTATGTGAATATGAGGTGTTTACACGAAACAAACAATAGCCCGTAGCTGTGGTGGTTCAACTGTAGTAAGACGGCACAGAAGGCCCAGGTAGAAAATGCACGGCCCGCCACTGGACAACAGAGAACACGTAAAAAACAACACTAGCCTATTTAATACAGTAATTAGATGACAATGGCAATTACAAATTAGAAATGAGTAAGTGAATAAAATATTCATAGAATAAGTGATGACTCGCTGGAACTATACCACCAATCAAAGTCTCTAAAATGTTGCATCATCCCAGGTTCGTCGTCAGTGGTTTTATTTTGAATTTAAAAACCGGAAGTGTTGTAGCCATAGCCTGGAGCTTGACAGAGTCTGTACGGCCAGCCTGCGGTAGCTGAAGGAATCTGGCTGACATACACATCGGCGTGGCCAGCGAGTCACTCAGTGAAGGGAAACAGTCGTGGAGTCGTCCGCTGAGAGCGGTATCCAGCCTTCATCACAGCGGGAACGGAGACTTTATCGGCGGTGAAAACAGGAAATGACCATGATGGCAGTCCTGGGCAGCGCCGGTCGCTTGATCCAATGTGAGTGTGACTATGAGCTAACGTTATATCTTAGCCTGGCCAACGCTGCGCAACGAGCTCAATCAAGTTTCATGATTGAGCTCAGAATTTAATGTCACGGAGTAAACTGTGCTCCTCCGCTTCTTTGAGGCAGTTTGAAGGCAGTTTTGAGTGATGGAGCTTCGTTGCTCGGTCCAACGGCGTGTAAACTCAACAACACGCTGACATTGCCGTCAACATTTCGTAATGGGGCGTTAAGCTAGCAAGGATGGTGGAAGTCCAACTTCCTGTCAGGAGTTTCACAATACCATCTTTGCTGTAATATTAATGTGAAATTATTTGTATTGTTTGCTCTTATATCGTCCACGTCCATTTATTCTTACTCTAATGAGTCACGTATTGTATTCCTTTTCCATGTTTGTCGTTTGGTCAGGTCGAAATCCTAATATTTGCTGAAAGCTGAACCATTCATGTGCTTTTATTTTCCAGACAAATAGCGGCGTTTCCGTAGCTAGACAGTCGCTAAGCCCAACATTACTGTAGGTTACAGTTTACAGTTTAATGTTAATGTTACATAATGGACTTATCCCGTACTTGTGCTACGTTTAGTATAAGAGCATGATCCGTAAACAGTGCCCGTAGTCATTGACGGTCCGTGTTTTTCACGGTGAGTGAGGAGGAACTAAACATTTGAACGAAGTTACACAATTCCAGCATTGTGAACTTGTATAATCACAGTGGGCCTCCTGGCGGCGTTTCGGGGTACTGCAGCTCAGGTTATGAAAGTAAAGACGGCGTTAGAGTAGAAGTCACTACAGCTATCACACCGTGTTTACATAAATCAGTACATATGGGTTTTGGTGTCCTGTGCAGCTTGTAGTACAACGTCTTTTTCTTTTCACAAACTGGTATGGTGCTAATTAGTAACGTTAAGGGCACTTAGTGTGACACTATGTAAGAGGACGTTGTAGAATAAGTAACACATTACTTTTACTTTACTTTTGTAGCACCTGTCAATCCAAAGTCATGTTTACCGGATATCATTTCTGGAGAAGATCACCGACTTTCCAAATAGCAAATGCACCCGGCTGAATTTTGGTATAAAGTGAATCACGTGACCCCTAGAATATTTTAATTTGATGAAATGGTGCAAGGTATCATTACCAATGATGTGTGACAAAAGCAGACTTACCACTAATTATAAGAAAGGCTTGAGGATGCAGTGTGTTGACACTAGAAAAATTACAATAAAATAAAAATATAGTATATTCAAACCAGTCAGTGTGCATGGTAAAAGACCTTTGAGTGTGCTGTTAGTGTACTATATTGTCACGTAAGTTGTAATGAAGTAGCTGTTCACACCTGGATAAAGCTCCTGGAGCCCCTTGGATAACGAATAAACGTTGAATAATGGAGGGTAAAACAGCATTTTGCTGTCTCATTGTTAAGTAAGGGGAAAGTCAAGAGGTGAAACAAAATCAGATTTGCTTTTACCAAAGCAGGTATGGAGCATTAATAAAAGCATAAAAGGAATCATTCATTGAAATCATTAATTGCTTTTATTTTCTTCACCGTATTGTAAACTAAGAATCGGTTTGGTCTAGTCTGAATATTTCAGGGAGTAAAACTTTCGGAGGCAGGAAATGTTTGTGTGCATGCCCAGTAATATTTACTTGTGTGTGTGTGTGTGTGTGTGTGTGTGTGTGTGTGTGTGTGTGTGTGGAGAACACGTTTCCTTCTTCTGCTTTAGTTGCCAGGAGCGGCGTCAGTCTGGCTGTAAGGAGGCGCTCCACTGCAGCAGCTTTAGCCCAGACCTCGACTCCAGAAACGCAGGACAACAGGTGACGCAAACGACACACTCTGTGGAGTTTTCTACTGAGTGGACGCAGACGTACATAAATACACACTTTAGTAGCATCGATGCAGCTTCAGAGAACAATAGTTTACAATAATCTGTGCACAGAGACAGATAAAGTAGAAGATAAGAAAAATCTATATATTGTGAGATATAGATGTTGAAAGACTCATTGATTAAACATCATTTCTAATCAATGAGATACAGTTTCTTTTAGGGAAGTCGAGGTATTGTTGAATATGAATTATTGATTAGGAATCCCTGGTGCCTGCAGGAAACCTAAGACGGGCATCTTGATGCTGAACATGGGAGGACCTGAGAAACTGGAAGACGTGCACGACTTCCTGCTGCGGTTGTTCTCGGACACAGACCTGATGAAACTCCCCATACAGAGGTAAGCACCGTGGACACACACACACACACACACACACACACACACACACACAGTTAGAATATTGTCTTTATCTGACTAAAAGTTATTTGACCATAGTTGATATCTTTCTCTGGACCATTAAACTGAGGGCCAGACATCAACACCTGCAAACAACATCATAGTTATCAGCAGGTAGTTAATAAGTGTAACATTCATTTAGTGTGAGTGTGAGTGTGTGTGTGTTTGAGGATACAAAACCTGGCCAGGGACCTGCACTGGCTGTTTTTACATCTAAAAATTACATTGCAAATGCAGTCTGGAAAGCACAGCTGATGGCCTCTATAAATCATAGGGTGCACACACACACACACACACACACACACACACACACACACACACACACACACTATGAGCAGCTCAACAATGTGTTTTTTGCTGAAAATGTAGTTGTGACACTCGTTAAGGGTGTCACATATTACATGTTCTTTTTTAAAGTTGACACACACACACATACACACACTAGAGAGAACAAATGGGGGAAGGTTGTTAGGTCACATGCTCTGCTGCCTCTCTGCTCGTTTGTTTCATAGTAACTGACCAGTGAACTAACGACGTGTTTCTTGTTCCTGCTGAGAAGAAAACCCGTCTTATGAACACTGGTCCTTATAAAGAACTCGTTTACAACCTTTCTGGGCTTTGTGGCTCCTTTTTTTAAAAAGAAGCAATATTTTCTTGTGAGCAGTTATTGGCAAAAAAAGAAACGTTTGTGTTTTTAAAAAAACATTTATTTATACCGTTTAATCATCGTGTGAGTCGGTGTGACTCTGGACAGCCTTCGGTCACATGATGCCCCTTGACTGACTCAAAACAATAATGGTTTGATGAGCACATCTGGTTTTTCTATATGACTCTAAACTGAAACTTTTAGTTGTATGCTGATGTTAGAGGGATCAGATCTCTGGGCATGTAATTCCCCTCTGTGGTTGTAAACCAACAGTACAAAGATGTTGTTGTCTTGCTAAAATGTGAAATTTGTTTCAGACATTCATGCCCCCCTCGGGATAAATTTCAATTTGATCCTCTGACCTTTCATCGAAACGCCATCGTCAGTTAAACATGTGATTTTGTCCAATACTTCCCCGGTATATGGTGTGTTTAATTTAGTTTATTAGTATATTAATCTACTGTAATAACATCTATTGAGGCAGTTCTATACTGTTAGCTGCTTGAGCTAACATTAGCTTCATAGACTGAGAGGAAAATACACATACTGTTAATTTCACATGAATTATTTCACCGTACACAAAGAGCAACTGGCTGCTTGAGCTCATGTGCATTGCACATCTATTGAGGCAGTAATGTACTGTCATATAGTCTACGAGTGTTGTCGTCAACAATCTGTCCTTTGCTGTGCAGTAAGCTCGGCCCGTTCATCGCCAAGCGCCGCACGCCGAAGATCCAGGAGCAGTACAGCAAGATCGGAGGAGGCTCGCCCATCAAACACTGGACCTCCATGCAGGGGGAGGGCATGGTGAAGCTGCTGGACGAGATGAGTCCTGAGACGGGTGAGACAGTCGCAGATCTCCTCTACGCCGCTGCCTGTCGGAGCTCTCACTCCTCACTGTCGTAGGCTTTAGGAAGTCCAGGTGTAGAGTAGGTGCTAATCGTCAGGGGAGGCTATACCATCATGGTTCAAAATAGACAACAGAACAGAGCTCTTGTGTTTGCTGCTGGTGGACTCGCTTGTTAGAAGCCGAAAGGGTGTGAAGTGTAGATAGGGACAAAGTGAGGGTGTGTCACCACACACGCCTGCACACACCTCACTGATAACGACCCAAACTGATCACAACTAGTAACGACTAAATACTTCCCTTTATTACTTTCTTTACTGTATCTATTTGATTATTTCAGTTCATTTGCAAGTGCCAGGTTTGTGTTTTTAATGCAGTAATGAGTGTATTTCACCTGGTTGCAAGTTGTTGACTGACGGTCTCTCTGTCCAGCTCCTCACAAGTTCTACATCGGTTTCCGGTACGTTCAGCCACTGACGGAGGAAGCCATCGAGGAGATGGAGAAGGACGGAGTGGAGCGAGCCGTGGCCTTCACACAGTATCCTCAGTACAGCTGCTCCACCACAGGTGACAGTCGCACACAGAAAACCAAATATCACCATATTTATGACCAATTACACAATGAGATTCTTCACAAACAATATTAAGTGTTGTGGATATGACTTAGTGGGTAAAGGCAAAAAAAAACATCCATTTTGAAAGTGCAGCGGCCAATGAGTAAACAGCAACACTCATACAGTGACAGACGTTCGTGTTCATTGGCCCCCGCTTTACCAAAAATAGCATCAGAAAAATGGACACATACATATTGTAGAATGGTTTTGCTGTGTACATCAATCTTTACCTGCAAAAAGCTGCACATATTTAGCATGAATTATGTACCGTTTAGAACAATATTTCAGTCTAGTGTGTATTTCTTCTCACATCAGCACCTTATTGTAATGATCTCAACTTTTCCCAACTCCGGCATTGCGGCTTGCTGCTCTGATTACGGACTTTTATAAATCATGAAAGCCAAAGTGTTTGACAGAGGAGAACCTCGGACCACTTATGGATCACACATCCTATTGAAACTACATGTCTAAAGGACGGACGATGTACAGTATATCTGCTTCTCTTCTCTCTCTGATCTTTTTGTTTTTTAAATGTTCGTAAAGGAAATGCTGACTCAGACGATGCTCCGCCGTGTGGATTCATTTCAACTCTTGTGCCTTCGAGCAAGGCACTTAATCCCAAACCCGCTCTCAAAGAGAAGACTGCTTGTTGCGTAATGGAACACGTTTCTAATATTGGTGGGTTTTGTTTGTTTGTCGTGGAAACAGGCAGCAGTCTGAACGCCATCTACCGTTACTACAGCAACAGAGGCGACAGGCCAAAGATGCGCTGGAGTGTGATCGACCGTTGGCCCACACACCCTCTGCTGGTAGAGGTTAGACACACACACACACACACACACACACACCAAAGTGCCCTACAGGCTCCTCCTCCTCTCAGAGACAACCAAGAAAAAGATATATCGGATAATTGACGAGGACGAGAAGTCGTCATAGCAACTAATGAGCTGAAAGTGGCCGTGCTTGGTCATCAGAGCAACTAAGAAGTCTGTCTGTATTTTTAGATTTCAGCATGTTCCATGGTGGGAAACAGTCATTAGTCAGAAACTTCTTCTTTAATCAGTTGAGGAAAATTATTAGAGTTTCAGTACGTCAATAAAACAGAAAATAAGAAAAAATACCTTTTAATACAATGTGTGTGTGTGTGTGTGTGCAGTGTTTTGCAGATCACGTCCGTAACGAGCTGCTGAAGTTTCCAGAAGACAAGAGGGACGATGTTGTCATTCTCTTCTCAGCACACTCCCTTCCAATGGCTGTAAGTACAATGAAGTACTCGTGCTGACACTACTAGTACTAATATATTAAGACCCTGCCTGTCACAAGCCTGCATGACTAGTGAAGCGACTAATGACTTCGTCGAACTCGAGGCTTCAAAACGTCAGTCCACAAACCAATGTGTGACGTCCACTCCTTATACACCGTCTATGACTCCCACTGACGGTGCTACTGCTGTGTTCCCTGTGCAGGTTGTAAACAGAGGTGATCCGTATCCTCAGGAAGTGGGAGCCACTGTTCAGAGAGTCATGGAGAGACTGGGACACTGTAACCCTTACAGACTAGTGTGGCAGTCCAGGGTGAGTGCACACACACACTCACACACACTCACACAAACAGCACCTACAGACATGAGCGAAGGGGCGGCGAAGGGTTGTTCGCTGAAACTGAACCATGACGAAGGCAACCAGCAGTACTAGAACAGTCAGTGTGTAGTGCTGCATCTGTCCTAACCTTGTTGGGCCACACTATATAATACAGCCTGCTGTCCACAGTGTCATTTAACTGTATGAATTAGGTACCAACAAAACGCTCACCAGTTGTGACTGGTACTGAAATGTTGATCGGTTTTGTTTCCCAGTACCACACCGGAGAGTGCGCAGTATTTACAAAACCCTGCATTTAAAGCTGCAGTAACATGTTTTTTTGGCCACCAGGAGGCAGTAAAAACAAGTAATGAACACAACGTTGGCATATCATCACCTTATAAGTTGATGGCAAACAGTTGGTGATTTACATATCTAATGATATAATATGCATTATGTCCACCAGCTAGTCTCTGCTAAACAGGTAGTGTACAGTATGTTTGTTTGTTCACCTGCCTGCTGCGGCTGATAACGACACGATGAGAGCGAATCAGACGTCTAGACAATGAGCTGAAACTCACCTTAATAATTATCTGCTGATAATTATCTGTAGGTTTGTCAGTACAAGCCACACCTTTCACTTGATCACAATCACAATGTTATTATAGAAATACTGATTATAGCCTCCTGTGCCTCTAAAGTAAAGTTAAGCACCAGCTGAAACCAGTAAGACATTTATAGTGTCATGGCTCCAACATCACCGGACATTTGACCTTTTTAAGTAAATCTGCAGGTATCAGACAGCAGGGGTTGAAAGGATTTTGCAGCCACGTATTTATATTTATTAATAATTCACAAACTCTGATGCTGCACATCACTGCAGGTGAGCAGAAACCTTTACAGTATGTATAATTATGTACCAACAACTTTGTCAGGATGATGAACTCGAGTGTAGTTCAGTGCTGCTGTCACACGATGTTTCTTTGCTTGGAAAGCCACAAGATGGAGCCACCGGTCCATCTAATACTGTGAACCGTTAGAGCAGGAACCTCACAGCTCTTAGTCATCAGGTCTCTATTGTGTGAGGAGGACTGGGATGTGTTGCTGGCTACCCGTTAAGCAGAAAATAAACCAGATGTTTTAAGGCGAACATTTTGCTCGTTGAAAAATGAGACGCTTCCAGTGGAAATCTTTTATGGGGCAGTCATGTTAAATTGAGGTGTGACTTGTGTGAAGTCACACCTCACAAGCTTGATTTAACAAGACTTTTCACACCTGTGGTTGAGTTCATTTGGTCCGGACCAAGAAAAAAAAGGAGGATAGTTCACAAATAAAGCAAGAGGAGTAAACATGCAGTTGTAGAGACTAAAGCCAAAGGTGTACTTTCCACGATCGTTAGTGCGAGAAGGTCTGCGTGATGTAAATTTCATCATATGACGGTGGTCAGCCGCAGTATAACCGCGGTTATTGGACAGTTGTGCCGATAGTCATCCTGCATCATCAGGACTCATGTGAGCAAATCAAATCCCAGTGACTTACAGAAGGTTAGCACTCGAATGCTTTGGATGTGTACAAGCAGAGCAGTTTCAACAGCTGTTTGACCCATCAATCAGGGGAAATACCAACGCTGACATGCATACGTGTTTGCATAAATAGGTTATGTACATGGCCTTACACAGATCAATTATAGTAGTTTGGCTTTTGAAATCATGCTAAAATCTCATAGCTGGCATCATAAAATCCTGTAGTTGGTTAGTTTTTGCTTTCACACCACAAACGAAATGTTTTCAAGCGATCTCGGTTCGGTTGTTTGGACCGTGCCAGGGTTTGATTTGCATTTTTTCCACCAGCCCAAACTAACCGGACAAACGAACCCGAGTTCGTTTGGAAATAAACAAAAAGGTGAGGTGTGTAAGCACCCTAAGATCCTTCAGTCCTTCTAATGGCCCATCGCCGCTGATGATTCCGCTATTCTCAGAGCCTCCCCAGTAGTGGAGTTAAATTTGTAAAGTTTGTCCTCAAGGTGGCGGTAGGTCATGCGCAAAGTCATGCGTTCATTAAAAGATCAAAAGGGACCATCCTCTGGGGACTAGGACCAGGTCTGGAATCAAAGCAGTTAGAAACAAATGGACGAACCGTTGCATCACGATGACACAAAAACGGGAGCCGCAAATCTCCACCACAGTGAACCTGAACGGTTGTCATGTCTCGTGTTTGGTCATTCAGGTGGGGCCCATGCAGTGGCTCGGCCCCCAGACGGACGACGTGATCAAAGGCCTGTGTGAGAGAGGGAAGAGGAACATCCTGCTGGTGCCCATCGCCTTCACCTCCGACCACATAGAGACTCTACACGAGCTGGACATCGAGTACGGACAGGTGCTGGGGGAGGAGGTAAGGAAGAGCCAACGCTGGACGACGCTGTTCAGCTGAGCGACCGTGAATGCACCAGCAGCGAGCATTTTGGAAACAGTCCTTGTTTTGTTTTCTTGTTTTTAGTTCATTCGTATTGGGATCAATTAATGATGCTTTAACTCCAGATGTTGCAAAAGTGTGTGTGTGTGTGTGTGTGTGTGTCTAATGTCTCCTGTGTGCGTGTGTGTGTGTGTAAAGGCACCAGTGAGGTGACCACCAATCAATGTGAGCGGTGCCACAAAGGCACACACACACAATCGTTTGTACTACTATACTTGTGAGAACCGTGACATTATTTAAAATTCATTCCCAAGCTTTTAACCGTAATCTAAAATATAAAGTCAGTCCAAAGTGTACTCACTTTGCAAACATGTCCTCATTTTTCCACACATGTCCACAGTTGAGAGGAGCTTTGCTCAAAATGAAACTCGCTGTTGAAAATAATTGGAACACTCAGAAGACAATTATTTTGTTTCTTGAAGTTCCCGATTTTTAAAAAAAAAAAAAAAAAAAAAAAAAAAAGCTAAAAAAATCATTATCTCGACTATTTTTTTTCCAGTATATAGAGGTCTTTGTTACACCGAACGCATTTGATTTAATTCATATGAACTGTGGTGCCTTTGCATGTTTGGTTCGGTTATAAACATGTGTGCCAACGACTTGTTCTGTCTTTGTTTTCTGTCTTCAGTGCGGGGTGGAGAACATCAGGAGAGTGGAGTCGTTGAATGGGAACCCTCTCTTTATGAGGGTACGTTTCACACACACTCGGCTCACTCATCATGTCTACAGACATTAAGGACCGAAGCATGAAGTAGCTAACTATCAACTCATTTAAATGGGATTTAAAATGGAGCGGCAGGTTTAAGTTTGTTCATGAAGGAGCATGTCTGTATTTAACAAACAAGAACAGACTTTCAGCTAGAGAGAGATGGGAAGATACAGAATGTGAAATGTTCAAATAAGTTTTGGTAATGGGAAAGATGATTAAAACACAAAAAAGAAAGTAGAAGAAAGTAGAAATAAAAAAGGAGGGAAGACTGTACGAAGGCAGGAAGGGCTCTAATAATAGAAAAGGAGACGGCAGCAGAAGGTTCTGTGAAGTAAGTGAACTCCAGCGCAGGAGATGGTCAATACATGGATTCCTCCTTCCTTACTTCCTTTCCTCTCTCTCTCCCTCGTCTCCTTTCTTACATCCATCCTTCCCTCCTTTCCCTTCCAACCTCCCTCCTTCCCTTCATCCTCAACCCCGCAACCGTTCTCACAACAGGCAACTCCTCCAGGTGTGTGCGCGTGTGCGTGTGTGTGCGCGTGTGCGTGTGTGTGCACGCGTGTGTGTGTGTGTGTGTGTGTGTGTGCGTGCGCGCAGAGTTTATTAAAGGAAGGGGGCAGATCAATGGGAACCTTTCGAGCTGACTACAGTAGAACTGAACTGCCCGGCTGGCTGGCTGGTCAAACCCGCAGCGCTAAGAGACCCCTCGGAAAGTCTCTCTGTGTGTGTGTGTGTGTGTGTGTGTGTGTGTGTGTATATGTGTGTGTGTGTGTGAGAGAGTGAGAGTAAGACAGAGTGTATAAATCAATATCCAGAGGATGATTAGTTGGTAGTTACTGAAGGATGGTTTCCTTGGTGTGGTTTTAGTTTCTCAGTGAGCAGCATCAGTCTGCAGCCGTCTGCAAGCAGCAGCCGGCTGGAAAATAAAGCAAAATACATTCACCACAATTTTTACCTGCAGAGCCCGGCTGGTGTCAAGAGTTTATTTTCTGATAACCCCCCCGCTCAGATTGCTATCTTGTACGATCAGCTTACTAACTGTATTTTTATTTAGACATTCTTCCCTTTGAATTCTCTCGGATTATTCTTTTGACTCAAAGATAACACGTGTTTACAAAAGCCAAAGCCTCAAGTACAGGCATTTATTATATGAATAATAATTATATGAATCGAATAATAGCCATGACCGGCACAAACAAATGAAGGTCGAATCTAATAAAGGTCAGGTAAAAAACAATGAGGTGGGGGATTGTTTGCACTCTAATAGCCCACATAGTTGATTCAGAATAATGCAAATATCCACAGTAGTAGTAATTCCATCAGAACAACAAAAGTCATGTTACACTCTTAGTTATAGAATACTTCAACATAAATGGGAAAAACTTATATTCAATTTGTTGTCGAGATAGATGAGACGATTTATACCACTGTCATGTTTTCAGGTAAACATGAAGCTACAGCCAGCAGCTGGTTAGCTTAGCTTAGCTTAGCTTAGCGTGGAGACTGGAAACAGTGGGAAACAGCTAGCCTGAATCTGTCCAATGGTCATCTGCCTACCAGCACATTTTAAAGCTCACTGATTAACACATTTTTTTCCCCGTTTCCAGTTTAATGCTAAGCTAAGCTAACCGTTAAGGCAAGAAAGCAAAGAAGCCTATTTCCCAAAATGCCAGACTATTACTTTTAACACAAGTACTGTTTTTATTCACTACTTCTTTCCAGTTGTATCACCTCGAGCAGTTTCTCTGAACACGGTTACATGTCTGTAAATTAATCTCAACACCTGCAAATATTTCAAAATAAAAGCCTGCTAGGAAACCGAGGGATTGTGCGCCTCGAGCCACTGGAAGGCTTTTAAAGTGCAGTTTTCTTGTAAACAGACTAAAGTTATATTCAGTGCAAATCACCGTAGTACATAATGTGTATCCTTGAGGTCTAACAAAAGTGGGTAAATTAGTCTTCTTATTTCCTGCTTTTTGCTGGCCCATTACTGTGCATCTTGGTTTGTTACCGTCTCCTATAGATCAGTGGATTAATGTGACACCATTGGAGGGAATGTGTATCAAGGCGGCAACCTCTGGTTCTGAAAAGTGAAGCAGAGGCTGAAATGCCTTCAAGCTGTATTCTCTCTAGTGTCCACCAGGGGGCGACTCCTCTGGTTGTATAGAAGTCAATGAGAAAATGACTCTACTTCTCTCTTGATTTATTACCTCAGTAAACATTGTAAACATGAGTTTATGGTCTCAATCTCGTTTCAAGTCTTCTTCAATACAGCATGATGTTCATTTAGTAATTTATGGTCCATTTAGAGTCAAACAGACCATAAAGCAGAGTATGCTTTAGGGAGGGACTACCTTGTGATTGACAGGATGCTACCAGAGCCGTATATGATGTCTCTACGTCACTCCGCCGTACAAATATAGTCACTTCTGTTCATTGGTTGCAAAAAACAAGATGGCGACGGCCAAAATGCCGAACTCGAGGCTTCAAAACGGCAGTCCACAAACCAATGGGTAGCGTCACGGTGACTTTATCCACTTCTAACGTACAGTCTGTGTGTCACATCACCCTCTTGCGTGTGCATGAGAAAAACAAAAAAAGGGATGCGCTTATTAGAGCTGGTTTGATTTCCGGGTTTGCCACTCCGGTTCAACTTACGATCTTAAACCGGTTTGTCTGACAAAACAACCCGGTGTTCACAGAGCTAAAGAAGAGAGCAACTCTCTTAATTATTTCTGTCTCAATACTAACTGTATGCCATTTGTCCTGTCCAGGCTCTTGCGGACCTGGTCCAGTCCCACCTGAAGTCCAACGAGCCCTGTTCCCGTCAGCTGACCCTCCGCTGCCCGCTGTGCACCAACCCCACCTGTGGAGAGACCAAGGCTTTCTTCGCCAACCAGCCGCTCTCATAGAAACAAACACGCACACTCAGGTGCCCTTCCTGCATGCAGCAAAGCTACCTGTGAAGAAACTTGAGGCCTTCTCCGATAAACGGATGACTCACACACACACACACACACACACACACACACACACCGTAAACAGGACAAAATGGTTTCTGCAAATACATGGTGACGTTTGTTTTCGTCGTGTCGTTTAACCACAGCAAGTACTTTACTTTATGGGGGAAATAATTACAGGGCAGAAAATGTGTCACTCAAACACAAGTTAGCATTTAGTAAATCATATTTTAATAATCAGAGGAATAGACATTGTAGAGAAAAAAAATGGACGGATTGAGATTGATGATTCATTTCAATGGATGTCGAAAGATGCAAATATGATCAATAATACGCAAAATGCTTATCAATTTGAAAATACCCCCCCCAACACACACACAGATTAACACAAATAAGGATTTGCAGATACCATTATCGAAACATCTTTGCCGATAAAAGTGCTGACACTGCAGAAACCGCTTGCATCAAAGCTTCAGGGAAAGTGCTTTGCACTAGTTTTTGTCTTTAATTTTTATTCTTTTTGTTTTCTTATTGCAGTTCCCTTGGTTAAATTCCATTCGCTTAGCCCCTGCAAACCCCCATCAGAGACCCTGTTTCAATTCATGCTAGTGCTAAACAAATAACGGTCGGCCATTACGACAACGACGACAACACCACTCGCAAGGGATCCGGTCGGATGGCTGTTTCCCCCCCCTTCCCTCCCCCCCGCCATCCCCCCCCCCCCCCCCACCCCACCCCCCTCCTACGCCCGTCCTGCTGCAATCCTCGCAATGTGATTGGAGGAGGATGGTGCTATTCAAAACGCTGCTGCCTGATAAGTGGATACCAATGAGCTTTACAGAGGGAAACAGCGCCATCTAGAGGGAAGTGCACGGCTACTTTAGGGAATCAGGAGAATTGTCTTTAAGTTTTAAGTTAAGGAATAAGTATCAGTTATTGCATTAATCCTGCATCTATTCTATCTCGGGGCTTTACAGAGCGAACAAAACCGAACGTAGTGTGATTTCTACGTGGTTTATGATGGATGGTTTACAAGCTAGGAGAAAATGTAGTTACTATACAAATTCAATGTTTGTTTTAATTGTTTTTGCTTTCTATCTGCCTCTGGTAACAAATCAAAAACTGAAAAGGGAAAATTTTGCTTATCACCTCTTGAAATATGCAGCCCAGTTACTGAAAGCCATTTTGAGGCTCTGAGCTAATTGTGTGCAGATACTACTGTTCAACACTGATCCAAGACTTTGATTCAACTAAATAGATGTCTGATTTTTAGATATATTTAGCAGTTAAGGGGAACCTTTGGTTCCGTTAACTGCTGTATATGTACTGTATAGGCTGTACAATTTAAAGTGATAGGACAATTTAATGCTGATAATATTATATCCTTGTAGGTGTGATAAGAGCAGGAAACAATGTCCCTGCAGGAAGAGCATAGAAGAGCATAAAACTACAATGACGCTGTAATAGTCCTTCAATAGCAAGATGCCGTATGTGTTCCGTGTAGAGAAGTAGCACAGATATAAGTGTAGGACAAGAGTTTGGTTTTAATGTAGATTGACTCTGACTTGGGTCTTCCTAGACCTTCAACACAGTCTTCTTTTCATCCACTCACACTTCCCTGATCAAAGTGCAGCAACTTAATATGAAAAAACTAATCGTATTAGTTCATAGGTTTAACTAAATACATTTTTTTTTTATTTTGTTCTGCCATCAGGTGCTACAGCTCCATTAAATGTCTTGAAGCTAACAAGTTTGATCCCCTTCGGGATGAGACTCCCTCATAAAGAGTACACTTTTTGTGGGTAGTAACTTGACCTCTGGCCCTTTTTCCCCTTTACTGCTTTGGTCCTCCTATGCCATGATGATGTGCCTTTAACACTGGCTACATAGAAATACTGGACTTTATGGTTATATTTTCGTGTGCTTAACCAAAATGCTGACGGGAAGAATCCACCCCGAAATCTGAATTGACATATCCCTGCTGTGAACTTGGCCATCGACGGCTCTCTGTCCGCGTTGAACTGCTCGTCGCTTGTAGTTGCATAAAAGAAAATATCCAATATAGATTCCTGCAGGGATGACGTTCTTTTGTAGGTTAACCTGGAGTAAGCATCGCCCCGGTTCCCCCAGTGGGATCCACGGGTTTTTGGGATTATTGCGGAAAATAAGTGGCAAATGTTTACGATACTTACACATTCTGAACTAGTCGACGTAAAAACGCAGTTCAATGTCCCAGACAACTTCTGTAGCCTCATTTAGCCACTTGATAACAACCGTAATGGCTTCAAATTTGACAAGAAGTGTAAAAGGTTTTTTTCTACAATATAAAATACGTCAGCCAACACCCTTCTAAAGCTTATGTGAACCACATGCCTCTTACTTCCGGGATCTAACAAAAAAAAACGTTCGAAAAAGCCAGGGACTTTGAGGTGGGACACATTTCCAGGTCTGTAGATTGATTCAAATATTCGAGAAACTGTACATCTGGTGTCACATGGGATGGAAATGCTACAAATAAGTAACTTGATTTAAAAACGTAGCTGATATAGGCTACTTATACGTCGGGATTGAGTACAAGGCTAACAATGGGGGTGGCCATTTTGGAATAATGCACAAACACTCCCAGGTCGGAATATATTCCCGTTCCTCCAGTTCTCCTCCGGATGTGCGCAAATACATCTGCAAAAATAACACTCGCTAGTTAGCTAGCTAGCTTGCCAACTTGTGTTTGGCTTTTGCAGGAGCTTGTCGCACTCGGATCAGCCTTCTTACCAGTCAGTACAGACAGCGTACATTGGTGCTTCTGGATGTGGTTGCCATTGATGTTTCAACTCATATTCTCACTCAATACAAACAGTGTTACCTTGTGCTTTCAGTGCTCTTCCACAGGTTTGAAGGGGATGGTTTTGTCTTCGAGGAATGCTTTTACCCAGAGTTCTTTGTTTTATGTCTCTGTATGCATAACTGAAGGTATTCTAATGGTGGTATTAGCAAAGCTTAGCTCAATTACTGGATGTTTGTGTGTTCAAGTGGCAACTCGGTTTAAAGGAGCATTTGTCTAGAGCTGCCACCTGATCCCACAGGCATTAAGCTAAGCTAACCTCGCTGTGATACGATACAGTCAAACTGCATGTCTGTGAGACAAAGGTAAAATTCCTCTAAAACTCAACTGTCCCTTGAATACAACTATATACTATACTATACTATACTATACTATATAGTCCAATTTGTGCAGGGATGGCAAAATGTTCAGGTCAGGGCAGGAACACATGCTAATGTCTGTGACGGGCGGGTTTTCTCTCCACCAACATGTTTTCATATTTATTTTTAATTATCTTCTGTGTCTGTTTTGACGAATCTGTGTGCTCCGTGTCTGTAGCTACAAATGCAATTTGCAGAGTTTGCGTTGTACATATAATAAAGACGCTACAGATTTGTTCCAGCTCGAGCATACTTTTTTTGTTATTTGGAATTATTTATTTTTGTCTTTTTGATTGTGTTCCAGACCACACAAATCATCTTGTCTCCGCTGTTACAAGGTTTTTTTATATGTATATTTGAGACAGGTAGTATTAGCAGTGCGATTACACATAATGACTAGTCTTCCTCAAATATAAAATACAATAAAAAAACAAAAAACTGGTGTAAGTGTTTGTGTGTTTTTTTGTGTTAAGCCCCTACATACAAGATGTGCAATGTCATCTAGGATGGTTGATCGTGAGAGTAATGTTTTGGGGGGGGATCAGAGTAGACCAGGACGGTTCTTTCTTTTTTTTGTTCTTTTTTTGCGGGAGGGGCCCGGGGTAGACCCAATACTCACTTGTGAGATTGGATATCTGGTTTGGGCTGGGGACGCCTCAGGGTTCCCCAAGAAGAGCTGGAACACGTTGCTGGGGAGAGGGACATCTGGAATCCCCTGCTAAACCCCAAGCGTAAGTGGATGGATGGATTGACCACGGTTTTTAACATTCACCGCCAACATAAGTGACCTTTTAGTTAAGGTCTGGCAAAGTATCCTCATACAACCTTTCGTACGATATCTCATGAAAAGTTACTGGTTTTTCGTGCTTTCTACTACACGTGTCAATTTTTGCTCGTCACATGCATACAGTCTTTTCAAAATAAACGTCTGTGTTCACAGGAAACAACTAAGTTATGTTTAGGAAAAAGATCGTGATTACTTAGGTTTAGGGAAGATTGACGTTTGGGTTGAAAAAAACTACGGAAGTGCCGTAACTGAAGTACGCAAGTTCCGCAACAAACAAATGAACATAGGTTTCTCGTTTCACATTAAGAACGAACTGCGGTCTTTTGGCTGAAAGACCACAGACGGACCCATCAACCTCCCCTGGTTTGTTTTAATCATGGACACAATTTTGCCAAACTCTAGCACCACCAGCAGGTCAAATCTACTGTAATACGAATCCTGTGAAATGTATCCACATTTAAGGATGGGTGGATTGGTACAAAAGCTGGTATAGACCTTCATGTTCCCAGACCACGAGGCCCTCTGAGTTTAGTGATCCATGGACTTTTCCACTGGTGCCACACTGAGGTTGAGATATGTGGTTTTGACTTCACACAATACATTCATGTCCTCAAGATAAATAGTTATCACCAGTGAGTTTTTACCACAACACTCTTGTCCGTTTCTCCTCTCTATTTATGTTCTCTACACCCTCAACTGTTTTCTCCCCCCTTTCATCCCATGATTTTCCCACCTCTTCCCTCTCCCTCCATCCTCCTGCATCTATTTTTTTCCTCCCCCCCCAAACACCCTCCTTTTCCCCTTCCTCCCTCTTATCCTTTCCAATCTTCAGTCGTCCCCTTCCTCTTGCTCACTCTCCAACCTCCTCCCTGTCTTGCCATCCTCACCCCCGTTTTCCCTAGTTTTCCAATCTTTTTCTCATCTCCCCCCCCCACACACACCTCCCCATTCATTCCTATCTCGTTCTCTCCACCTCAACCTCTCCTCCTCCCCTTCCCGCCATCTTTTTTTTTCTTCAGTCCCCCTGCGGTGTTGCAATCACCTCTGCTGCTGTTGATTAAGCTGAGAGAGATTGGCTGTCCACGACCCAATAACCCCTGAGGGTTGCCGGGCTGGGCACCCCCTCTCCTCCTCCCCTTTTCTTCCCCCCTGCATCTGAGCCAGCTGCAATCTCTCCTTTTCATTTTAATTTCTTCTTCTTTTTTTTCCTCCGCACCTTCTCTTTCCTCACGTCCACCTCCCTGACCTTTTTTATTCTTTCATCTGTTCCCTTTCCTCTTGTATCCTTGTCTCCTCTCTCTCAACCTGGTTTCCTCTCCTCTCTTCATCTCATGTTTTTGCTTCTTTCCTTACCCCTCGTCTTTTTGTCTCCTCCTCCACATCTCCCATCATCTCTTCTCTCACCATCTCTTGTTTCTCATCCTCTAGTCTCCTGTTTTCATTCTCTCCTTCTTTCCTCCCCTGTCTCGTTTCCTCTGACCTCTTGTCTCTTCCATTTATTTTCTCCTCTCACCTTTTTTTTTCTCTCTTCTGTACTCACATTTACTCACCCCTCCTCTGGTCTCCCGTCTTAGAGCTCCTCCCCTATCACACACCTGTACATTTGTTGTGTGGCAAATCAACTTACCGGCTTTTTCCCTTGTTTTTCTCTTGTTTTCACCCACATTAAACATGTGTGTCATTTCCCTTCACTCTTAATTTTTCCCTAAATTATGTCCAGATTTTACGGCATTCTATTATCTCAAATGGCTTAAAAAATGCATATAGCTGCGGTAAAAGGTCTAAAACATCAGCCTGAGGAAGGATGTCCTCGGACCCCCCTTAGGTTTGGACTGAGCCCCGAATGCTTACGACTGGCTCCGCCCCTGGTCCTCATGTCAATTGTCAGGTTTTAGTGGCTCTGTTCTGCTGCGATTTAGCACTTCATTCAATACCCATCATATTAATGTGTGTCCCGCTGTGTGCGCTGATCGTGGCAACACAGTGCTCACACTGCGGTTACCGCTGATTACCCAACACCCACGGCGCTCTTTAAGCACTGTTGCTGTTGTTAACTCTGTTAGCTGCAAGCCGCCGACTCAGACATCTCCACGTTCATAGGGGTGTGTGCGGGCAGGCAACCTCCCTGTGTGCTGCTGTGATAGTGGACCAATCGCACGTTGCATTGGATTGACTAACGCTTGCGTTGATTGGCTGAGAGGAAAACCGGACAAATTGTAATTTTTTTTTCTAGATCTGGGCACGAAAAACAATAATTTGCAGGTATTTTTTGATTGGAAAAGTTTCAATGCTACTTGGTACTAGGTTATTTTGGTTGGTATCTAGTACCTTTAAAGGCCCTAGCCTTCACAGATGACTTTAGACGACAGAACCTATAAGAAGACTCAGGGACGTCCTCATCCACTTTTTTTTCTCCTCTCTCTCCTCCTGCTCTTCTGTATTGTTACTCTTTTCTCTCCACTGCCCTTCATTCTGACTTCCACCCCTCTCTTTCTCCCTCTCTTTTCAACATCCAAACTGTTCTTTCATTTTGAAATCTTTACTCCGTCCTCTCTGTCTGGCGGCCGGTCAGCTCAATGGGGGAAGGGCTGTTCAGGACAAAACGGTGTATGTGTGTGTGTGTGTGGTTGGGTGTGTTGTGGTGACTGCAGGCTGCTAGTAATTGAAAAGCCGGGATGCCAGCGACTGCAACCCCCGTGACCTCCTATTGAGAGAACAACCATTGATTTCTACACAGAAGGAGAGAGACAGAGCGAAGGCTAAAGAAAAGGAGAAATTAGAAGAAAATAAAATGGGAGAAGAGAGAGGAGGAAGAACACTACCCTGCAAGAGGGCGGGGTAGAAGGATGGTGAGGTAGATACAAAACTGAAGCAAAGCATTAGAGGTAAACTAGGAAGTATGAAAGACGGGGAGAGAAAGGAGGGTGGAGACAAAGGAAGGAATCGAGGAGGCAGACCAACAGAGAGGAGACGAAGTACAGAAAATGTTAAATATAAAAACTGCAGGAGGAGAAGAGATGATAGATGAGGAGGGAGAGAGAGAAGGATGAGTGGACAGTAATTAAACAGTTGAATGTGAAAAACAATTCAGGATAGGAAAGAGAAAGTAAAGGAAAGATCAAGGCATTACATGCTAACTCAGCAAAAAAACAAGAGGGAGGGAGGGAGCTGGAGAGCCAGCTCCCTCCCTCACATCTCTATGTGAGGGAGAAAGGTGGGGGGGAGGAATCAGGAAGTGTGGTATCAAACATGTGGACAATCAAGCAGAAAATGAACATTTAAAACGTTTAAACCACATTCATGCTCAAATCATCCGACAGAGTGAGACATCTCTACAGTTGTTGTGATTGTAGGTTGCCCTATTAGAAGCTAGTTTGATAGCTAGCTTTAGCGAAACAGGTTCAATTGGTGATTATCACAGATTTGAACTTTGTCTCTTTGGCTTAAAGTGAGACATTTTCAAGCTTGTTGCCAGCTCAGCCAACATGAGTTTCTCTGTGTCCCCGCTAGACTTGACTAAGAAAATGGCAGATACGCGCGGGTGTAATCATAGCGAAGCCAACCACAAGCTAAAGAACCAATCTGTTCATACGGGTGATTCTTGCATGAGGCCCAATGATCTGGCGACGGAGTGTAAAGGGAACTGAAGTAGATTAACTGAACATTTCAATAACCATTTGCCATAATATTTACCATGTTAGAGAAAGATTTAGTTTGTCCCAATCAGGCGACAACCTCAGGTTCTGCCGAGTGAAGCCGATGCTGAAGTCTCTAAAAACTTGCATTCTCTCTATTGACCAGCAGGTTGCAAAAAGAAGACAGATTGTACAGCAGACTATAAGAAAATGACTCTACTTCTCTCTTGATTTATTACCTCAGTAAACATTGTAAACATGAGTTTATGGCCTCAATCTCTAGTTTCAAATTATGGTCCATTTAGAGTCAAATAGACCATAAAGCGGAATATGCTTTATGGCGGGGCTAACTGTGATTGGCAGGTCACTACCAGAGTCACTGCTCTGCATTCCAAATATGGTAACTTCCATTCATTGCTTGCAAAAAAGCCGACATGGCGACGGCCGTAATCCAAGATGGCGACGGCAAAATCGCAGAACTAGAGGCTTCATAAACCAATGGATGATGTCACCATGACTACGTCCACTTCTTAAATACAGTCTATTGTCCCATTACAAGATATATCCCATTATATATATATATATATATCAAATACCGGTTTCATTTTTCAGTATGCAAGGCAGCCTTTGACAGCAGGGGTGGCCAGAGCCAGCATTATTTTCAAGATTAAATTTCCAATGAATGGTTCCACGTCTCCAGTGTTTGAGGTGGTGCGTGTGGACAGGACGCGAAGGGTGCCAGGATATTTCAAGGCTAAAGTGACACACACACACACACACACACACACACACACACACACACACACACA
>NW_022280046.1:8702897-8707313 GCF_004355925.1 Anarrhichthys ocellatus
ACACACACACACACACACACACACACACACACACACACACACACACAAAAAACAACAACAACAACAACAACAACAACATCGGCCAAAATGAGCACAAGATTGAATCAACTCTTATCAGATGGGGTAAAAAAAACTGAACATTGTGAGCTTCACAAAGACAGGATTTGTTGCAGGTCTGCTGTACTGGATTAGCTTGTTCATATCTCTGCAGAGTTTGTATGCGTGCACTCAGAGCAATGAGGAAGATAACTACCCCCCCCCCCCCCCCCCCTGCAGAACTCACTTGCATTAATGAAGACCAACATTTTACAAACGTTTAAAGTGAGTCGCCCTTTGGTTTCCCACCCTTTGTCCTCCTTATCAGGCATCTGACCCATGGGTAATAGAAAGACAATGTCACCAGATTAACAGCTACAGAGTGGGCCGCTGTTTCCCTGGCAACGGTGCGAGGAAGAGGAGCAGGAGGATGGGACGGAGTGATTAAAAGAGGAGAGGGGGAGGTTAAAGGAGAGAAGTGACGAGGTGGATTGATGAGAGGAGATGAATGCTGGGATGATTACACACAGGGCAAGAAGAGAAAGAATGAAGGGGGCAAGAGATGTAGAAAGAGACAGAGGGTGAGAGAGTCATTATAGACAGAGACGGGACAAACTAGATAGATTGATGGATAGATTGGTTGAAAAGAAAAGAGGGAAAATGAGCAGGTGAGAAGAGAGACTGACTGGACTTATAAAAGAAAATTTAACTTTAAACATCTCTGCGGGGAAATTAGTTTGCTGCAGCAAATGTAGAAAGATATCAAGGAGAAGCAGAGACCAAACCAGTATGTTGCCCTTGTCTATTTGTGTTTTGGATTTCATTTTATTAAGTTTCAACTAAACAAGAGGGAAAAAGAGATCATCTAAACTGAGCTCAAAGCACTTGGATGGTATTGCACCAACGGCGACAACCCTGGGATGACCAAGAGGTCGAAATAGATAAAGTCATAATGGTTCAGACAAACCAACATCGAATGTTGGGTTGGAGACAGGATGTGAATTGTGTTCTCTGGTGTCAAAGTCTGACACTTTTTTAAATTACAAACAGGAGGGTGGTCAGAGTAGATGGCAGGCACACAAAGGACAGTATCTTGACACCAGAGACAGAGGTTCTTATCCTGACTCCCCAACCCGTTCTCGCACTGGGTACCAATTGGCATCACTTACATTTGGGCAACAAAACGACTTGGTTAGGTTTAGTAAAAGTCCGTGGTTTGGGTTAAAATAAGTGAGTTTGTTACGTTACTTCGGTCAGCTGCCTAAGTTATGTCAATTCAGTACATTGCGTAACTTAAATAAGCCAACTTTTGATTTCACACTGGACACTGGGTGTAAGTCCTGTGTTTGTTTGACCCATCCATCCAACCGGTCCACCTCTATACATGGACTTTGTTGCTCTTTATACTACGTCACCTGACCTCCAGCGCAGTTGCTCTGAGCATCTGATATTGCCGCGGATGGCTTTACATTGGAGTAACTTCAAAGCCTGATGCTTCAAATACAATCCCCGGAAGGAACCTTGTACATTCATATCAGACACGGTGACAAAATGTCGGTATTTCACGCCCTTGGAATGAGACCGGGCTGGACTCCCCCAAGTAGGTCGAGGCAAAATGAGCGCTATGGTTGAGGTGAGGAAAAGGTCATGGTTTTTGTTTTCAATGTTAATGAACACGTTGTGTCTAAAGTCTCTGTGGACCACGATCTTTCCCTTAATTTGATTGAATATCCTTTAAATTTTAGTTGCGAAAATTCTAATAAAAAAGCAATATGGACAAAACCTCTGGAGTTTGGGTGTAGCCAGTAGATATCCGGGCCAAGACTTTTCCATGCGCTGCTCATTGTTTACAGCTTTTGAAACTGCGGTAAAGTGAGCCGCAGAGTGCAAAACCGAGGTACTGCCAGCCGCTGTCTGACTTCCGTTGCTCCTGAAGAAGTATTATTTTGGTAAGGTTTGCCCCTCCTTGCTCACATTACTGCAGTCTTGGAGGGGGAGGAGTGAGCCGAGGGGTATTCAGTTGGTTTCAATCTGCAACCGCACCGCTAGAAGACACCGAATCCTACACACATTGTCTCTTTAACATCAGGTCTCCCCCTTATATTGGTGGCACTGCTGATGGCAGAATAGGAAATGACGAACAATGTCGATACCTGCATATGAAAACATTCTACAGCGCCACAAATGTCAACATCGCAACAGGACTCCCAAAAGACTCGGACTGTGTTCAAGACAAATAGTTCTAGAGGGCTATTCTGCTCTGTTTACTTTAATACAGTAACTAGTACTGTGCGTACAGTTTTGAGGTAATTCTACTTTGGTTGAGTGTTTTCATTTCATATGATTGTATATTTCTTCTCCACCACATTCCAGATGGAAATGTACTTTTTTATTCTCTATTAAAATCCCCAAATGTGAAATCTAAGCGTGTGAACCCGCGATTGTGTTTCCCCATCAGGATATTTCTAGTAGAGAAAAAAATAACAGGAGGATGAGTTGTACATGGATAAGACCATCGTGATTTCTTTATTGATTTTTTTTTTCTGCTTTTATACATAGAGTGGAACAACAGTAATTCTCCCAATAGCTCCTTCATGTTTGATCATCATTTTATTCCACACCACAACTTTTCAGTCACCTCTCTTTTTATGTTCTAACCAAATGTCTAAAATAAAAATGCATCATTTGATTTTTGATTACTGTATGACAACCATGTAAGAAAATGGTAAAAAATAAAAAAGCAAAGAAAAGGAGAAGAAAGGGTCAGTAAACGAAGGTCAAGCCTAATGTTTGGGGTGGAAACTGCTTGAATAAGTAATCCGATACAGTTGAGGGGTAGCGTGTTGGATGCCTATAGAAACTTCATAAGTCCACTGATTGTAATTTTGTTCAAATACTGATGGATCTGCCACTTTGACCTTTGACACTTCACTGTTGGTGTTGCAGGAATCAAAACGTTTGTTTTGTTCTAACTGTAACTGCATATCATATTTCATTTAATCTGATTTGTTCAGTACGGAGCCTCGGTAACGAAAGTCCTGAAACATTATATTGATGATAATGTACATGAATTGCTTGACAGCAAAGAAAAAAGCCTACAAAATTATGCAATTTGATAGCCCATTTTTTTCATTTTCAAAATATATTCCAATCAGAAAAAACCCCAACAAGGTTTCAAGTTGCTTGATGCTTTGAAGCTAATCAGGAATGGAAGACGAGCAGGACTGGAAGGGCTCTAAAAGGTACTTTGGTTTTCCCTCAACTAACACCGCATGAACACTAAACATTTATTTTGGTCTTTCAAACTCGTGGAGTTGATATTTACCTTTGAAACTGTTGATTTCTTTGTTTTTCGCCTTTACTCTCAATTTGTTCATTGGGCCATTTGTTCTCTCACTCTCATTCAAAGTGTCCTACTACTAGCAAACAGCACCTAAGTGTCCATCGTATTAGGGGCATAGGGTATTTTTTAGTCGGGCAGTTGGTTTAAAATCGATTGCTAATATTTTGATAAGCCACCGGAAAGATCAGATATATGAATATGAATTAATAAAATCCCTCAAAAAGTTGTGTTTGTTTGTTTGGGAGCCGGTATGGACAGGAGATAACCTGGCTAAAGCTTGGACTGGCTAAATGAAAGTACGACAAAGCAGAGCCAAGCTGCCGCTGCCTTGCGCTTAAGATTGCTGTCAGTCGGCGGCGAACAACATCTTTCCTTTCTCACATTTTCAGTTAAGTCAAAAGCGTTTGTGCTTCCCCTGCAACAACAGCTGGTGTCTAAATGTACCCGTAAACTGTCGGTAGCTCGCGGTGCACCTCACGGTGACGATGATTCTGTGTAGACGCTGACGCCTCGCCCTCTGAATCCGATCTAAACAGTTTGCAAGATTTATATCAGCAGGTCAAATGTCACACTAATGCCGGATGCAACCCGAAGTTCCGTGTGTATAGCATACACAGTGGGAAACGAAATGAGAGGATGATAATAATAAGGTTAATAATAAGTATCACAATGCATTACACGGCTAGCTAATCGTAAATATACTCATGCATAAAATCTGGGCTATAGCACTGCTGTATGGGTAATGTAACGGCGATGCTAGCCTTAGAACAGGAGACAAAGGACACCAAGACTAGAGTTAAAATAATAAACAAATGATGCATGAAAATCAACTGAAACGTGGCTGGATCTTAAACAAAACCGATGGATCAAAGAAGCCTGTATTATTCTGGGCGTTGTTCCAACAATGTTCCCAATCCCAAAAGATTCCACATGAGGGGACAATGACCCCTTCAAAACAACCAAGAGACGACTCGGCCCATTGTTGGAACAACGCCCAGATAATACAGGCCTCTTTGATCCATCGGTTTTGTTTAAGA
>NW_022280046.1:8707413-8739909 GCF_004355925.1 Anarrhichthys ocellatus
CAAAAAAAAAAAAAAAGATTTGAAATTATAAATCCCTCAATCCTCGGCATATGGGAAGGAGAGAAAAAACAGTAATACATCAACAAGAAAGAGAGCATAGAAGAAGACAAGCAATTTTCATTTTTGGTTTTAGCGCACCTTTTTAACGATTACAAAAACAACTTAAAGATGTGTAAAGCTTTTTTTCCCCACATTTGTTTGGTTTTTAAAGTTACAGTCACCATCAAAAAAAAAAAGGAAGAAGAGCAAGTGAATAATTTATGACATACGCTATTATTACATCATCCTAACACTAGTGTCTATGAGGTATATCTGCAACAGTTTGGTAAAGAGAGCGCGGTCTGCGCACAACTCGCACAAGCTTGCCTCCTTGGTTTTTTCATCATTTAAAGCTTTGCGACCGTTTGAAGAAAGAGAAGGAAGAGGGAAGGAGCTGGGTTCAAGGAGCTATTTGTTTCTAAATACAGTTGGTTTCTGTGCGGACAAAGATGATGATGAGGTGAGCCTGAGACATTAGCTTATTCCAGATCTCGAGAGAAGAACTTTTGTTTTGCCTGTCCTGTGATCCAAAGAAAATATACTTATGTTGAAATCATAAAAAAAAATGTGTTGTCATAATCAGGTATCATTATCAAGACATTTCATATGCTTTTGGGATACCATCTTATATTATATTGCGTTGAAAAGTAAATATTTTGTAAAAGTCTTTTTTTATGCGCAGGTTTTATTCGTATTATTCCATTTCTTTTTTCAAATGCCAAACTGCGTTTTACTTTCTTTTTTTTCAGCCAATGTAGCTGCAGTTTTATCATCTCAAGTCTGTGTAAAAACACAAGGGAAATCAGATCGGACTCGGTGTCTCCTTTGGACAGCTGTGAGAAGATGACCAGCTGAAAAAAAAGAAAAAAAAAGATCAAAACCCAGCTTGGAAATAAAAAGAGAGAAATAAAAAGGGAAGGGATAGTCAAAAAGTCAAACAGAACGTGAAGCCTTTTGGTAATCACTCTGGATTTCTTTGCGTTGATTGCATGGCAAAGTACCAGAGAGCAGAGAACCGAGAGGTCTAGACGTCGCTTTGGTTCAAGCAAGGCACTCATCCGAGGTTATCTCATACTTTGCAACAAAAGCCCTCTCTACGTCTTTGTTTTGACCCGGTTTTGGAAAAGTATAAGTCCGAAAACTGACTTGGCAACAGACTTTAACCCCAACAAGCCACAAATTTGCTCTTGCGCCATTTGATTTTTAAGTCAAATGCTTGTAAAGGTCTTTATACAGCGGGTGGGTTTTTTTTTGGGTACGTTTGAATCGGCAATCTTTCTCTTGAATCTTTTACAGCCAGGCGTGTCTGCTAAGTATAAGGTCCATAGAGTATCTTTAGTATAATATATATTTTGTGGGGATGATGATTATTTGCTCTGCAACAACGGATGACAATCGTCGTGGCCCTCCCTGATCTCTACTGTGCTGGTTACCCTTTGGAATGACATACAGTATCAAAGTCATATTTGGATTTTTAGCCACGCTCCTCTTCCAATTTGATTTGACTTTACAGACAGTTATATGGACCACGAGTGGTTTATCAGGCTTGCCACCAATCAAACGGGAAAGTTCAGCCGTGAACTCACAGGGTCAAAGCAGCGCTGGATCACTGTGGTTGCTACGCAGCACAGAGCTGGTACCAATCAGCCGTCTAATTGCTGTAGCGAGATGAGTACAAACAGAACAAAAGAAGAGGAGCATGTTGTTGGGAATAAAGCCCAGTGACAGCTTCTTGTTTATGAAGAAACGGGATGTGGGTGTCTGGATCAGAACACCGAGAGATTCTTCTTCTCAAACTTTTTGTGTTTTCTTATTTTGTTTTTGCAAATCAAAGTCTCAGGATATCATTACGCATCGAACAAAGCGCTTGTCAGATGGTGTAACAACATCTGGGACCCTGTCTTCGATGGTGGGATTGGGTAGTTTGATCCTGTATGACAGCAGACTTTTCTTGCCATTGTGTGACCATTAGCAACAGGTTCGAACACTTTTGTTTTTTGCTACGTAGTACGTTTGAAGCATACCGAGGCCTTAAAACTGGAGGAGGCAGGAGAACAATGGACAAAGCAGAACCCGCCAGGTCCATATTTGATCCATCCATCGTATTGTTGTTTCTCATATTGCTGAATTTGAAATTGAAACTCTGCTCTTAGGCTCATTAGCCAGAAACAAATGTAGATTTGAGTATTTATGCTTATGCACTCCCTGATATCCAGCATCCAGCCGGACCCCGCGCTACACCTGCCTCTCACCCTTTCACACGCATTTCTTTTTGAAGAGACGAGACGGTGCAAGGCCAAGAGATAAGGACGGAGAAGAGAGAAAGAAAGAGGACAGGGAGAGAAAAGGAGAATGTAGAAAAGAGGACGACGTGAGGCGTCACCATTAAGAGGTGAGAGCGCAAACGCACGGAGCTGAGCGCAGACCGCACTGAAGAGGACAAAAAATCTTTGGTTTCTTTGGTTTCATCAACACGATTAAAAGGACAAATGGAAAGTCAGCGAGGTAGCCTCTCTGGTTCTCACTATTGAAATAGAAAGTTTTTTTTTTTCTTTTTACACACACAAAGTCATTCTTGGAAGCAGCTATAGCTTTAAGGGACTCCTCAGGTTTTCCTTCCTCAACGAGTGAACCAAGTCGGTGTGTTTGCATTCACGCAGTCACACACACACATCGATGTTCGGGGAACAAATGGGAAACACAGCAGGTATTTTTCCTGTCGAGGTGGTGTGTGTTAACATCACATTCTGTTTACAGTAACCTGGATAAGCTCTTATACCGACACAGAGTAGAAAAAGTTGGGAATGAGCATTGTTTTTACGGAATGTTGGAGAGGATATTCTTACCATTACTAATCGCTTGGGTAGCTTGACATAATTATTTGGTGATCATCAAAATGTTGTCAAAAACAGCTTGTTGAGTCCCCAAGTGTACACCAGACACTAACGAGCAATTAAACACCCTGTTTTAGCTTGAATACACCCCCTTCACAAAATGCTCTGGCAAAAGGAAAATACTTATTTGTTGCAATAAACGCAAAAAAAAAAAGAAACCAGGATTGATAGAAAGTGTAATAAAGTGACAGTACTTGTAATTGAATAACTCGAAATAGTGAATTGAGTGTTAAGCTACGGTTTAAAGTTTGTGGTGCGCACCATGGACCACCGTGGCAACCTTTGCTTCTGAGAAGTGAAGCCAATACTGAAGTGCCTTAAAGTTGCATTCTTTCTAATGGCCATCAGGGGGCGACTCCTCTGGTTGTAAAAAGAAGTCTGATTGTATAGAAGTCTATGAGAAAATTACCTCAGTAAACATTGTAAACATGAGTTTATGGTCTCAATCTCTAGTTTCAAGTCTTCTTCAATACAGCATGATGTTCATTTAGTAAGTGATGGTCCATTTAGAGTCAAATAGACCATAAAGCAGAGTATGCTTTAGGGCGGGGCTACCTTGTGATTGACAGGTCGCTACCACGGCCCAAAATACAAGAAAATGCTGAATTCCAGACTTTAAAAACCGCAGTCCACATAAAAGTTTTTGCTACCCATGTCCTCTTTAGCCCTCCAAAGAGCATTTTTGATATTGTTAAATTTAGTTAGCAGATGTTTGAGACATCGCATGGAACTGAAATCTGTTTGATTCTAAAATGCAGTAATCTTTCTTTTTGGGGAATAAAATGGTGCTTTTATGTGTATACTGTATACCATTTTTACAATGTCAATGTAAGACTAAGACCTTAACCAGGGTAGAGCTGCGTGGATGTAAACACACACCGTTTGTTGGCCTCTCAAGGATTCCGGTTATCTTTGGTGAGTCAGTTTATGTCAACGCATGGCCATTACTTCACCTGATCAAGTGTCACTAGAACGTCAGTCTGAAATTCATTGCTTGTTCAACAATAGTCAGCAGGAGGCAAAGAAATTAAAAGCAAAACAACCAATAAATTAGCCATACAAATCCCAAGGTGGAAAAGAAAAACAGATGCAGTGCTTATTATTCGGTAGGCTATTTGTCTGAAAGAGATTGTTTTCATTTTCGAAAAAAAAAAAAAAATCATGACCAGGACAAAAAAACAAAACTAGATTGTTTAAAAAGTGAGAGCAAGTGTTGACATTCAGAAGTACGCAAGTCTAATCTGACATTCCTACATTTGTTCTGTCATTAAGTCTAAACATTCATAAAAGAACATTTCATTTGCTTTTTAAAGTAAAGCCAACTAAGAATAAATTAACAGGCCTGGCACAAGCACTGCATCTTTGATGCAACTAACATTCTTAAATACTCATAAATATCCATAAAAAAATCAATTACATCTAATTAAATAACATTAAATTATTAAGTACAAAACTAGCGTGTTCTAAAACACCTCATAAATAAATACAGCATTGAACAGAAAGAAAAGGGAACATACAATGTAAACTTTGGCAAAGCTAATCATTAAGGGAAAAAGGGTTCAGAGGGAGATTTGGCAACAAATATGTTCGCTTAAATTAATTCACAATTAAAAAGAAAACATAAATTACATAAAATAAAAAATAAAAATCGCATATTGCAAAAACCTAGGAAGGAACATAGTCGTAATAGTAGACACATAAGTATTGGCAAATAATTGTAAGTACTTAAAAACAAACAATGAAAACCTCTTTGGGACAGTTTTTTTGGTTTCATACCCATTTTTTGTTCTTTTTTTGGTTTGGCAGGTTTTTGCCTGTGTTACATCCAGACAGAACTGCAAGTGGGAATGGAAAATGGCCGCCACCCCCCTGAGCCACAAGCCACGCCCCTCCATTGGGCGTAGTCAGCAGGATTGGAGGGTCAGGTGGGCGGAGGATTTCTTTGGACTAGAAGCTTTACATACAGAAAGAGAGAGAGAAAACTAAGGATAAAGCTATTTGACCGATATTTTAGCAGTTTCTCTCAGCGGGCGAAGTGTTTTTTGGTTTTGTTTCATTTATTGTCGTTGTATATATGGAGCAGCAGCATAGTTCCTCCCCCCTAAAGAACACGCTAACGTGGGTTTGTTAGCAATGGACAGTTAGTATGTCCAATTATCACTCTCTCTGAGGCTCCTCCTCCAGCATGGCAATGTGGGCTATAACTAACTGTGGTGTAATGATATTTCGACAATTTGCTGTCCTCTTAAGAACTTTTCCACCCAAGCTAGCAGTGCTTTTGTTTGGTAGCCAAAACTCAACTAACATCCGCTGGATTGTCCTCAGTAATTTGGGTCTGTTGCCACATCTCTTCATTTTGAAACTTAGAATTGGAATTCAGTGGGTTTTCAAACTTTTCAAACTCAAAGTATCTCAAATAAGAAAAGTGAGGAAGCCTGATTTCTATTCTATATGCCTGTGAAACTCAGGGTTCAGAATGGGTGACATTTTGTTTTTCAGTTAGTTCCTTTTTTCACTTTGTATTTATAATTGCAGATTAAATGATTACGGTCATAATTTGGAAATGGCCCAATTTTTTTCTTTTCTGGTTCCTACTAGGCTTGGGTTGAAAAGGTAAAAAATCAGAGGCGGTGAGTTGAACAACACTGTGAGTGACGTTGATTGATCTAGATTGCAGATTCAGGATCTGTCCGGGACTGTCAAAATGAGTATGGAAAAAAGAAAAAGATCTGTGTGTGCTACTGTTTTGTACAGCAGAAAATCTTTGGTATGTACTGTACGTTTCACATAGCATAACATTGTCACTCTCTCCGCAGTAGGAAGTGTGCCGGACAACAGCCAGCTCAACATGAAAAAGTGGCCTATTTGAATCCCCAGACTGGGTGGAAGCAAAATGGAAGATGGAAGCTTCTGAGTAACAGTCAACAAGCTCGTTGGTGGGATTTGTTTTCCCCTCGATGCTGACGCACCAAGCTGCTTGTGTCAAACCGCATGGACGTGAAGCAGGGGGGGAAATAAACAGTCCCTGTGCTGTTGTCTGGCAGCTTTTGTTTCTACTGCTGGAGATTGTTGGAGGTAGACTTTGTCCTGTGGAGCAGGTAATGACTTGTGGTGGAAAAAAAACAAGAACACACAAACAGCAACAGCAGCCATCTTAGAAACTCCCGAGACGTGTTTCTCTTTTTTCGAGCATCAAACGTTTGTGGTAATGTTTGGTCATTGCCGTGCGTGTGAAGGATTTATAACTATAATGGCTGCATGTGTTGACGCCATGCTGGAGGAATGACCAATCAAAACACCAGATGTTTTCATTTCAGCTTTGTAAGATACAATACAGACCCGTATGAGTGTCTGCCGTGGGGAAAATGAAGCTCACTATTAGCTGGCAGAATGCTAGCTATCCTGAAAGGAACTGTGATTGAGCGTCCTGGCTACCTTTCTCAACTTGTAAGTATAGAAGGATGCAAAACTGCTACAGGCCTGAAAGTTAAAGTATAGACAAGCTTGATTAGCCTACATGCTAACCCAGGCAGTTTTGTGTGCAACAGATGTAGTAAAATAATAATTAGTGAGTGAAAAGTCCAAAGGGTCCTTTTCGGGGGGAGGAGGATTTGCGACTGGACTTAACGGTGAATCTTTGGTTTGTTAGCTGATGAGGTTTCTGTTGTTCTTTTAACCGTTTTTTTTACTTTGAAAAACTGCATAGGCACACGTTAAAGACACTCTTCAACCGTGAGAGACACATTAATGTTCTGCCGTTTTTTGGGGGTCGGAGGGAAGAAAATGGTCGACGGCATCCTCCGTTGGTTCCTTCCCTCCTTCCCGTGTGGTTTTACCCTTTTCAGTCCCCAACTTGCTTCCCCTTAAAGATGGCCTGATGCAACATCAGGCAGAACAAAGCTACTTCTCCGATCCCGTGATGTCATCCTTTCTCCTGTCCTTCTTCTCGTCGTTGACGACATCGTCCATTCTGGACATTGTCGCCGCCACTCTTTTTTTTGTGTTTTTTTTTTTTTTTTTTTTTTTGGTAATAATTCTCTTCCATCTTCAGTTTTTCCATTTGTTGGTACAGTTAGGTGCAGAAAAAGGTTTTCTTTGGTTTCGATTTGTCAATAAATAGAAAAAGTCTCAAGTGTCCATTTTTTTAAATTTTAAATCGTTCTTAAAGCCTTTGGCTTGTCTCTAACCAGGCTGGGACTCAGCCTGGGGTTTTCTAAGGAGCAGGGGCTGCTGACTGACGCCTTTCCTTTGGTTTTGTTTCTATTTTTGGTTCGATAGCTTGAGTGAAAGATGATTGATGAGGTGATTGCGGATGGTAAGGCTGTTGAACTGGAGTAGGACGTGGCGGCGGTTGAGGTTTTTTGGATGCGCTAGTATTTACATCATGTGTCAAGGCTGTACAGTGTGACGGATCAAAGTAAAATGAATGGGTGTTGTGGGATTTGGTAGAGATGGATGCTTGGTGAGGTCTGTACGGACACGAAGAGAGTCAGAGAGACAGACAGACAAATGTTGTCTCTGTGTCTCAGTCCATCTGTCTTTTTTTACCAAGCATCCAACTCTACTATGCTGCAAACAAGATCCATCTTAGAGCCATCTAAGATTTTTTTTAGAGACAATGGTTGAGTGGTAAGGGTTAGGTTTTCACCACTATCAACAAGAAAACAAGTTGATTTCACAAGCGGAAAAAATTCCATTTTCTCATTAAAAATTTGAAGTCTGAAGATGTTACTTTATTAGCGTTTGCAGCATTTAATACCGATCTTCCAGCCCGCTGACCTTCTGGAAGAGACGGACCTGCCAGGCATCGTCTTTAGATTGTCCTCTTTAACTATTACAAAGGCCCTGATTCGCCTGGACAGTTCGTCTTCCGTGGGTTCAGACGGTTTACTGGTTCTGCTGTTGTATCACTTGATGTGTTAAGAGTCTGCGGTTTGTTTTTCGAGGTATCTGTGATGGCAGCTGGAGGCTTCAAGAAAGCATCTTAGTTACAGCTGGATTTACACCAAAAGGTCAAATTGTAAGGCTCTGAGCAAGCTTTGCCCAAGAACCCCTTCAGCAATGACAAACCAACAGTCAAAGATTTGTAAAATATGCACGGACTCTGGACATGGGCACTGGAAGATTGTGTCAAATCTACAGTGTGTTGCGTAAGGTAAGAATTTCGGTCGTGATCGTGCTAAAAACTAGACGGCCCTTCTGTAAAAAGGGCCGGGCGCTTCAGACAAACTCTGTCCTACATCGTGATAATCATCCCACAATTTTGTAACCCTCTGAGAAAGACAATCAATCCTGTTTTATACAGTGATTGGCCAGGTGTGCTGTGGTGTGACAGTAGCCGGGGTTAGACTCAACTACTTCCATCACTTTCTGTGTGTGGTCCAACACCACGAATGCCTTAGAGGACAGATTGTCGCCATTTGTATGGGTCGTTGGACCTTGCCTATTGTTATGATTGGGCGAATGGGGCCATTTGGAAAAGGTGGAAACAGTTTGGTCTCTAGATGTAGTCGGGCAACATGTTTGAAGCATACCTTGGCCTTAAGTGTTAAACTACCTCTTTTTTTAGTGCTGTCCGTGCTCATTTCACAAAACTTTGTCAGAAATGGCTCAAGAAACCAATATGTGTGCAACCGTGTCTTGTCGCTTCTGCTGGTTTGTTAAAAGCCCAGGAGCTCTTGCCGCTAAACACTCTTTTGGTTAAACATGGATTATAAACATAACTTTAAGCTTTAATGCTTTGTAAGGGATTGATGACTTTCTGGTTGTTTTGTGTCCAAACACACTGCATTTATATGCGAACAGGGACTTTACCCATTTTATCTTACACCCATCTAAACGGGGAGAAGTAACAAGTAAAGCCTTTTGTGTTTGTGTAAATCCAGGCTGGATTTGGCGATTTCTATCTCTGAAAGAGAGCTATAGCTGTAGAGAAAATGGAGTTTAGGCATTAAAAAATCTGCCTTCAAAACATTTTACCACATTTTGGACCACAGATGTGGCTCAAATTGTTAAAAAATTTCAGTGACAGATCAAACAGCACCAGTTTTAGCGTCTTAATTGGTGTCTTTGTTGTAATTGTTGCCAAGATGCTAGGCTGGAAACCGCTGCCCTGATGGATGAGTTACCATGGTAATATAAATTATGGGTGTGTGAAGCCAGGGTAAACTTTGGTTCGCTTTGGTTTAGCTGACAACGTTTCGGTCAGGGTGGGGATTTCCGGGGGAACGTTCGGGAAATGACTCTTCAAAGTTGTGTGTCTTTGTGTGAAGCAGGTGTATTTGCTTGTCTGCAACAGAGTGTGTCTTACGAGCATGTTTGTACATTACAGTGTGTAACGACAGAATGCCGAATGGATTTCAGCCACTGTTTAGAAAAAATGGCATCCTGAGTTTTCTAAGATGTGAAGACCACTCGGCTTAGCAGAGAGCCCCGGTTCTATTGCAAAGAAAATGTGCTTCAAGATTGTGCTCACATACGTTGTTTATATTCATATATAATACCCCAAAACTCCACTGAACGCTAAGTATGCTGAGAGAGAAAGCTTGTGTGTCGGTGAACGGTCGTGTATCTGTGTGTTTGTGCTTGCATATTTTGCCATTTCCTAACTTTAAGAATCCTCAATGCCCCCCCTTAAATAGTCCAATTAATACATCTTTTTTGGGGGTAAAATTGAAGAGTTTTGTCTCCAAAAAATGACAGAAATCTCATCATTTTGTAAAAAAAAAAAAAAAAAAAAAAAAAGTTGGTTATGAAGTCATAATTTAAGAAAATAACAATCCATCTACAACCTGGATCATTTATATATATATATTCCAGAGATCAACTTCAGGTACGTATTTTCCTTTTAAAAATGGACATTGAACATTTTGGAAGTAAACTCTTCAGCTCTGATCTCAGAAAACAGACTTTGGTTTTTCTGTTAGTGTTTGTGAGCCTGACGGTTCACATCAGGGACTGCACAGCCAAATGAACACAGTTGTTGGACTGTTTTTTCCTCCATCGCTCAACCATTAATTGACACATGCATAAACTGACAAGCTGAACCTACTGATTTAGATGAATAAATCATTGAATGTTTGACTAGATCATTTGAACATAACAACCACTAGCTTTTCCCAAGCATACTGAGGACACTCAGTCCAAGCCAGTTTGTGGGCCTCATGAGAAGACTATTTTTATGGTTTCTTATGACTGAGAAAATGTCCCCTATACATCTTTGGTTTGGTTAAAAAAAACAACTGTAATCCACAGTCCAACTTCACCCTAAGCTGCACAAACTCACCTCCTTTTGTTTTAAATCACGCTTCAGCTACAGCGATCTGAATTTGACTGTGCAATCTCTGAAACCAGACTTCTGAACGTGAAAGTCTTCAACTCTGCCCAAAACAGATGCATCATTGCCATCTTTGGGACATTTGAAGGTCGAATACAATTCCATAGAGAATTTTTCATAAAGCTTCTATTGGTTTCTTGTTTGGTCGGTTGGCTCCTAGCTTATATATATTGCATAATAGAAAACATACGTTGTCTTCTAGTCTTTGGTATTTGGGCTAGTGTGTCAGCTTATTGTCCTAAAGGAGACATCAGCAGTGAAAGTCTTTGATTTAAAAGTTGTTTCCCCACCCAATGAGGTTTCTATGTTTTATAGGTGAGTTTACCCTTCGGCTTTGTTATGGATTCACGATGATTTTGCAAAAAGGCGGTTAGGCTATAAACAATTCGTCGCAGTGAGCAGCCCCTCTCAGTTTGTCACCCTTTGACGAAAGCAGAACGGACAAACAAATAAAAAATATGTAAAAAGTTTGGTTTTTCCTCCTCGCTTCGACCGGACGAAACCTCGACCCGCGCCCCTCAACCCCACCGTCCCTCCCCGTTTCTCTGCCCCCGCCCGAGACCCATCCCCCCCCGCGCTCCCCTCCCCCTCCCCCTCCTCGCATTCTATTATCACGCTTTGGTACAAGTGCTGGACGCCGAGGAATGGGCGCCGGGGCTGCCTCCGTCGTCTGTCCATTTGTCCAGGCTCCGGCGGCGGGCGTTCATGAAGAAGTTGCTGACGGTGGTGAGTTCGAGGCCCAGCTGCTGAGAGATGGTGAGCTGCATCTCCTTGGACGGCCGCTTGTTCTCCTTAAAGATGGCCAGCAGGGTGCGCCGCTGCAGGTCGGTGAAGACCAGCCGCGACTTTTTCGGCGTGTTGTTGCGGTCCTTCCCCGTGTCCTGCTCCTTTCGTTTGCACGCTGCGGGGGGGAAGAAGACGATGAGAGAGGAGGAGAGGTAGTGGGATGAAGAGACAGAAAATAAAAGGGTTAGTGTTGTTTGTAGTAGTTGAACAACAGTTAAATATTGGATGATGTGAAACACAAACTGACAGAAGTTCATGTTCCTGTACATCTGATGTCTTATTCTCCCACTGAGTCATCACTACATTTAATCAATACAGCTCAGGCGTTCAACTCATAAGAATCATATGAGACGTAGAATGCAATGTGAAAGTTTGAGATGTAGCGGTGAAGTTTAATAATGGATGTTTAGATATTTAGCATGTTTTCACGCTTAATCCGTTTGGTTCATTTCAAATGAACTCTGGTGCGTTTTTCTTGTTTGATCTTTTTTTAAATTTTTACTGACCAGTAGGGGGCGACTCCTCAAGTTGCAAAAAGAAGTCTGATAGAAATCTATGAGAAACTGACTATTTCTCACTTGATTTATTACCTCAGTAAACATGAGTTTATGGTCTCAATCTCTAGTTTCAAGTCTTCTTCAATACAGCATGATGTTCATTTAGTAAATTATGGTCCATTTAGAGTCAAACAGACCATAAAGCAGAGTATGCTTTAGGGCGGGGCTAACTGTGATTGACAGGTCGCTGCTGCTACCAGCAGATCGTTGCATCACTCCTCCGCATTCGAAATATGGTCACTTGCATTTATCAATTACAAAAAACAACAACATGGCTACGCCGAAATCGCCCAACTCAAGGCTTTAAAACGTCAGTCTACAAACCAATGGGTGACCTCATGATGACTACGTCCACTTCTTGTAAACAATCTATAGGCTGGGTGTGAAAGCTGTCAATCGAACTCTGACGCGGACTCTGCAACCAGACCAAGACTGCCTAAAACTGTAGGTCTACCCCCATCTCGAAGTAAACTCTGGTGCAGTTTGGGTGTGGTGTGTTTTTGTTGGATAAATACTATAAGTCCATCAGAAAGAGGGGCGCTCTGGTCCCAGCGGTTAAGGCACAGACCATGAACTATGTCGCATGTTGTTCCACATTTCTCTTTTCTTGTGTCCAACCGTCTCTCTGCTGTCGGCTGTCCAATAAAGCAGTGGTTCCCAACTTTTTTCTTCAAGCCCAAAAAAATGACAAATCCACGAACAAAATCCTAAATCCTCAATTTAAATTTAAATCTGTTAGTCTGTTTCTATTAAACCAACTTTCTTTAATGAATATAACTCGTCCATTTCCTCGACATAAACAAAGTGATGGCGTCTTGACGGATTTTACTTTTAGACTTCACAACGCTCCGGAGTTATTGAAAATGTTTGGATCTCACGAGTCGGAAACCATCCTAGTCGTAGGTTGGGAACCACCACAATAAAGGTTAAAAAAAAAGAGTAAAAAACACAGGTGTGTATTTTAGCAGTTCCTCATTAATCGTATCCCCACATCATTTTATAGATGCATCTTTTTCATCCTGTTTTGTATGATGATGTATGAGGCTCAATAGCTAATGGCGCAAACTACGGCGAAAAGTGCTGACAGAGCTAACAGTGTTTACCTGACGAGGAACCGAAGGGTGGCCGCTACGCTTGGCGCTATCAGCTGTAACATCGCTAATAGCTGTTTGCTGCAATATGAAATGATCAGAATGTTAAATGCAGCTCCTTTAATGCTCACTCTTAAGCGCTTGCTTTGGGAAAAGTGAGTTGAAATGTAAAGGAGGGCACACCACCTAAATTAAGAATTCCAGTATGATATTTCAGTCCATGGTGGAGGAAGTTAGATCAATCTGTGATTCTAAATTGCCTGTAGGTGTCGATGTGAGCGTGAATGGTTGTCCCTGAAAAGGATAAGCGATTACGGATAGTGGATGGATGGCTACTCAAATTAGCTTTATTCTATTCTATTTTCAGTTGTGACTGAAAAAGTGCTGACAGAGCTAACAGTGTTACACTGTTACGTTCCCCTTTTTGGCATCTAAGGGATGCGGGGAGTAACGGTGTTATTTTCCCGGGGAAATAACACCGTTACTCCCCGCATCCCTTAGATGCCAGAACGGGGAACGTAACAGTAACGATAATAATAACGATAATAATTATTAATAATAATTATAATACATAATAAAAAATAATAAACAGACATTTTTTTACATAATAGTATAATATAATTGCAATAATAGTAATAAAACACCTTTTATAATGTGTTTGCTGTTGTATCTCAGTCAGTCACTGAGGAGGAGGTCTGGGTGCGTTTGATTTGATTACCTCTCTGAGTTAAGTCAGTACGAATGAGGTTAAGTGGTCAAACACACACACACACACACAGCTTCTTATTACAGTGTTTAGCGACCTGACGACAGATGCAAATGAAAGATGGCCAGCATCTTGTTTCTCTGCTGCTCTCTATTTCGTAATAACTGGTTGAGTGTCTTTATAGCCTTCGTGATCAATACACATATCTAATGTTTACACTGAGTGAAACATTCAAACCGCAGACCCCATGTTTTTTTTTTTTCATGGCTGGACATATTCTACATGTGTTTAGACATGTTTTCCCCCGAAAAATTCAGCCTGATGAGTTTGGTGTCTTTGTCGTCAGTGGGAGTTATTTCTTAAGTTTAGCATTGTGGCTAGTTGCTGGGCTGGGATGGATCAATTGAAAATGTCACTGTTGTTCATTATACAGGTGGCAACTCTCCTTCTGCTCTCCGGGTAAATAGGTGAAATGTTACAAAGACTTCATGTTTTACTCCACACTCTCAGGAGTTGTAATACAATTTGTCACTGACAGGTGGTGCTATTGATCTCTGCATATGAGGAGCCACATGCACACTGGATTTAAAGCATATAGTCAGTGTCTGAGTGTCTGAGTGTGTGTGTGTGTTTGTGTGTGAGAATTACTCACATTGTGGGGACATACATCTGTTTACTTGCCTTCCTTTTGGGGACAAAATGCACGTCTCCCGTTAAGTACAGTTTAGGATGAGGACGTGGTTTATGTTTTGTTTTTTTAGAGGGTTAGGATTAGGATTAGACAAGTAGTGGTTATGGTTGTGGTTTGAGTAATTCTCCAGGAAATGATTGTAAGTCAATGTAATGTCCTCTAAAGTAATGGAAACATGACTGTGTGTGTGTGTGTGTGTGTGTGTGTGTGTGTGTGTGTGTGTGTGTGTGTGTGAGAGAGAGAGAGAGACAGACAGAGATCAAAAGAGACACGTCTGCTTAGAATCATCAGACGTACGTATAATGACAAATTGTGAATGAAAGGCCAAATTGAAATAAGACTGTCATAATAATAATAGCTATTATCAGAATCTGCCTGGTCTTTTAAATGAACGCTATAAAACATGTTGATCCACATGTTTTGCCAGTGCTACCATTTTTTTCAACCTGTTTTGATTAAACCCTGTTTCACGTCATCTTTTTTAAATCTCTCGTTATTCCTGATTTTATTTTAGAGCACTTTATTATTATTAATGTTATTATTACTGGATTTAAAAGTGCTGTTAAACTTATTATTGATATTTATATGGATAGGACATATTCTATAGGGTATATAGAAGAATGTCACCATCAACCCAAAACTGTGTCACAGTTTTTGTTCTTGTTTGTTCAAAGCGTAAACTAGAAAGGATCTTGGACGTTGGACCTGACTGTTTACTGGGTGATCTTTGTGATAAAACATCCGACTGTGAGCCAACGTGTGTTTCTAGCAGCTCAACTGATAATGACTCTCGGAACCCCAAATAATTTATCTTTAACTGTGTTAAAACCTTTATTTAAACAAGGACAAACATGAACAGTGTTATTTTCACTACTACTTTTTCTACTGCTTGTAGTAAACCTACTACACCTGCTATGTGATTATCACGGCCATTGTACAACTCTTTATGCTAGCCGCTAATATGTTTTTTGTTATCACTAGCAGTAATAAGAATTTGTGCCAGGTAGTGCCAAAACAATCCACCCACAAGGCTTTTATTGTGAAATTTGAAGTGTTTTGACATTTCTGTCCGATGAACTCCTTCTGTTCTATTGATAGGAGGAAAATCCTTTCTTCACCTAATTAATATAATATGATAAGGATAATACTATAAGAAAATAAGACTTTTCAAAAATAAATAATTTAAAAGACACAAGGAGGATAAAAATAAGGTTAAAAGTAGATGAAAGCATGAAATGGAGTGGAATGGTAAAACCAGAAGAGATATATTAAATATTACCAAAAACTTTCCTTTAAAAATGTTTTAAGAAGTGATTTACTACTACTACTACTACTACTACTACTATTACTGCTACTACTACTGCTACTACTACTACTAATAATAATAATACTTATTCATGTCAAAATATGTCAAGGTATTCTAGGATCAAATTAGTTTGACAAATTAATGTTTTTTGTGCATATATACATACAAAAATACACTCAAAATAGTGTCTTCACTTACAATAGTTGCAGTTCTATAATTAAGGCGACAGAAAAAAGAATATTCATATGATTTTCTTTGTGCACTTTTGTAGTGTTTGTTTTGCACCTGGCATTTCCTGACTGGACTTGTGTTGATCATCGTGAAGCTCTGGTAGCTGTGAGTAACTGGAGGTACTTCCACCTGACAGAAAAGAGTATACAGGTTTTTATTTTCAGTATTCCTTCCATGCATATTTCATGCATGCATTATGAAACACAACGGTCGACAGTTCTGAGCTGACTGTGGCTGCCCCCGCCTTGTTTTCACTTTGATTCACACATTTCATTTCACATTTCCTGGTGGCCCGTCACAAAAAAAGTACGTCTGGTTCCAGATTCATATAATTATAATACATTTCGTTCTTTTATATGTATATTACACAACAGCTTCTTTTGGTAAATGAGGAAAAAAAATTTGGTAGAAAAATTGTACAATTAAAAAATGCATTGATTTAATACTAATAAAATTCAGTTTTGTATTGTCACTTTAGTTTCAAAAACATTTCAAACCATATTTGTCTCTTAATGTGGACTGCCCCAAAAAAGGACAAAAAAAACCAACACATTTAATTTCCAACCAAATTAAGCCCAGTTTAATGGCGGAATGCAATTTGAAATGATTCACATAGTAATTTAAGAATTTCCCTCATGTACAGAAGATCATTATAGCCACATGTCAACATATCTTTGAGTCCTGAATAGAGATGCACAGGTCCAGGTACTGATAACAGATATCGGTCCTGTACTGACTTAAATAGCTGGACCAGGTCTCGTATCGGATACCATTATTTTAATAAATAACATTCATATATTTGTATTTATTTGTTACATTTTGTTTGACAAAGTCAAGAGAGCAACGGTTGACTCTGTTGCAGCTAGAATTCACTTTAAACTCAAACACATTTCCCCATGTGGCCCTAATGCTCTTCCGTACACACCTAACATTGCTGGCTTCATCTGTGTGTCTCGGTGATGTCTTTTTGTCATTTAGTTGTATATCGCATGAATGTTCTGGAACTACTTTATTCGGACATGACGGCTGTTTGTTTAAGACATTCCACTGTGCACAAGTGCAGAATAACAAAACAGTGTTTGTTATTCTGTGTTGGGACAAATTCAAGTTGTTCAGACACTGTTTTTTTTGTCTGGATAGTTCCAAACATGCAGTTGTCACTAATGAAGACTGAAGATATAGGATGGAAGTACTGGTCTAATTATAAAAGTTTATTTGTTTTGCTGCATTGCTAGATAGAGGGAATCCAAAAATATCTCACGTGCGAAGAATCTCCTCAACCAACAATAAAAATAAATAAATAAATGTTTTGCAAAGGTCAAAAAATAAACAGTGAAATACGGTTTCAAATACTGCAAATAGATTTCCAGTGTACACCTTTCCCTCTCTGTCTCTCTCTTTGCAGCTTACTGTAGCTCGATGGAAAGCAGCTCTGCAGCAGTTCACGCCGGACTTAAAATAAATAAATAGTGCAGACGTGTTTACGTTTAAAAAAAAGGGACCAATCAAAATCACCCACCCATAAACACAGTGTGCCGTCAATGTGATGAAAAGCACGCTCGAGTGATTCGATCGGGCTTTTTTTTTTTTTTACCCCCCTCTGGTCGAGGTTACAGTGAGGATCAAATACGCATTTATATTATTCAAAAGGGGTTTACCGGTTTGAGGAGGGGCGACAGTAAGGAGGGGGGAGGGGCAGCCATTCTTTTAAAGTAAAAGGTTGAGTCAATAGGATCAATAAAGCAGGGTTCCTCTGTCTTTCATCAGCTCTCTCAGTCTCTCTCTCTCTCTAGACATAAGTGTGTTGCTAAACGTGATCAGCAGAAAACACCAGAATCTCTTCACCGTGTCTTTTTTTGAATCCTCTCTGTGTGACTCAGCTGTCACAGCCTCCCTCGTCTCTGTTATACTCAGTGATTCAAACTACAATCGCAGTCGTCATAGTTATTCCCCTAATATCACATCATCATCATCAGTATAACCTTCTCAACCATATGCCGATTCTCAAACGCTAAGTAGGGCTGTCACAATATCAGATGTTCACAACACAATTATCGTGTTCAATAGAATTCACGATGACGATGTTATCACATTAATTGAATTAAAAAATAATATTTCATAAAATAATAACAATAACAATTATGTTATTAGCCAAATTCATCTTTAACTTTTAATTTGTATCCATTTAGTCTCTTCTTGGCAAATGAATTACACTCCCGATACGAGTGTAGGAAGGTGGAGAATGTCTGTAATCATAACTGTATAAAAGGATTTAAGAGACACTGGATACTGCAATATTATCACGTGTGTTATGAACATGATATCCATATTTCATTTTTTAATACCACGATTATCGTCAATACTGGTATAACGCTTCGCCCCTGATTTTGATCCTAATCTTGCCAGTTTTACACTGGAGGTCCAAGTTCTAAGGTATTGTGTCGACTCTTGTGTCTCAAACAATTTCAAACGATAGCCATCCTCTTTATAAGGGAAAGAAACATTCTATAACAACCTCATCACCACCATAATCATCTCGACCACAATGGTTCACATCAACATGATCATCTCATGACATGAATATCATGTTCATCACATTATGATCATCATCTTAGAGTAACAGTACAACATTTTGGGAATTTCATTTATTTGACGATCAATATAGCTCTCATGTCCGTATGCTAAGTTAGGTGGTCAAATCAGGACGTGGTTAGCCTAGCTTAGCATAAAGACTGGAAGCAGAGGTGAAACGACTAGCCCGGTTCTGTCCAAAATCCCAGCACCTCTGAAGCTCATTTCTTTTGTGCTTTCTTAGGGAGGTACTACGTGCTGGAACTATTTCTTGGCAAACAACACCTGTCTCCCAGTGGCTGTGCACAGCCTTCCTGAAGCCTTCTCCTCACAATGAAGTTGCCAGGTTTGGTACCATCGCGACTGAAGAGAACAAACCCTGTGCTCACTGACTGCATCTGGCAACCTGTGCAGTAGCTGCAGATGCTGCGCAGAAAAAGCGGATGTCCACCTTAGGGCTGGACCCGAATATTTCGGCTACTCAGTTATTCATTCGTTGCGTAGATATTAGTTTTTTCAATTTTGGTATTCGTGAACAGAGAAATGTCTGAGTCCTTTCCGGGTCACGTCATGGAGATGAGCCAAGCCAGAGCCCTTAGTACCATTGCTTATGTTTGAGCGTAACACATGCAGGGCTTGGGCTGAGCAGAAACCTCCAGGTGGCAAAGCTGAATTTTTAAATTTATGCTAGGCTAGGCTAACGACGCCCTGACTCCAGCTCCGTACTTAACGCACAAACAATACATTGATATCTATCTTCTCCTCTCACTCTCGGAAAGAAAGCAAAAAAAACAGTTCTTAAACTGTGAAACTATTCCTTCAACATCATTTGTTTTATTTTATTCTTCTAATCCCAATCCTTTGTAATCTAAGTCATCACCGCTGTAATTATTGTCATCACAATAACCATTATCACCAGCTTCAAAATCATTGCGTCACTCTTAAACCGTCAGTCACTCTCATCATCATCATCCCAAGTATCCACCAGTTAAAATCATTCTTACCACATGACCAGAATCAGTCTCATCCCAGTTGTCATTCTTGTAACCGCAATTATTTCAAAACATAATCATCACCACCATCCCAATAGTGCTCGCTGCAACACAATCATCTCCATTATCATTATCACCACTGTCGCATCGGCATCGCAATCACCATCATTTTCGCCAGACAATTCAAGATGGCCGTATGCTGGCAGAGTTGGTCATGTGAAAGTGTTGTAAATGAGAGGCACCGGCGATACAAATGTGTTCTCAGCTTTCTGTTCGCTCAAACAGCGATCGTCCAATCATAGCTTACACTGTTTATCTGCTCTAACATAAGCTGCAATGGTTAGCATGTCAGATACAGTGAAGGCTAACGTTACTTCCAAAGACTATTAGGGTTATGGTTCCATAAAGCATTTTAACAGCAAACTACATTGGTTTGTAGGGTTGCAGGTTATGTAAGTAAAAGGAAACTCCCCTTCACTACCCTGAGGATGCTGGTCCTGGAAAATAACAGTCGGATAATACATTCATGCTTATTATGCAACTGTAAAAACAAGGAATCCCTGTCTGTCTGTATGTGTGTCCTTTGCCTAGCTCGAGCACAGTTCATCCGATTTGCTTCACACTTGGCAGGTGTGTTGCTGGGGACCCAAGGATGTGCAGTGACAAAGTTGGTGCAATTTGGAGTCGAGCATGTCGTCCTCAGTGGGCCTTTACCGGCCGCGGCTCATTGATTGCAGTTCACTTTTGCTGCTGTATGTACTAACGTTAAAACCATCGCTGTCATGCCGAGCAATCGGCGTGCTCTGAACAGTCACGATCTTCGATCGGCCATATGCTTGGAATCAAGCAATTGCCCGTTCCAAAGGGCCATGCCCCAAACGGGAGACTGCACTAGTACTTAGAACACTAGGACCAACTAGCTGCAATAAGAAGTCTGATTGTATAGAAGTCAATGAGAAAATTACCCTAACTCTCACTTGATTTATTACCTCAGTAAACATTGTAAACGTGTTCATTTCGTAAATTATGGTCCAGTTTATAGTCAAATAGACCAAAAACCAGGGTATGCTTTAGGGCGGGCGTACTGTGATTGACAGGTTGCTGCTGCTTCCAGAGCCGTATGCGGTGTCTCTATGTCACGTCTCCGCATTCCAATTATGGTCACTTACGTTCATTGGCTGCAAAAAAAACATGGCGACGGCCGTAAGATGGTGGCGGCGAAATCGCCGAACTCAAGGCTTCAAAATGGCAGTCCACACACCAATGTGTGATGTCACGATGACTACGTCCAGTTCTTATATACAGTCTGTGGCTGTAACTAAATTGCTCCAACATGACATGGATGCAGCATTTGGCCATTCACAAGGGCAACACCAGACATTTTTAAATTGCTGACAAAATCTGAGATGCGAGCATCCGTACACACATGTTGAATCAGGCTAAATAAGTGGTGAACTCATCCAATTTAAGACAGACACAGAAATGAACTGCTATTGAGACTTCCATTTTAAAAACACAATCAGCTGTGAACACCCACTGCTGACCAAAAGGTCAGGCCTTTTCCAATATGGCGGCTGAGAGGCATTATTTCACCGTAAAACCTTTTCTCTGTTCACTTGAATGGGGTTGAGTCAAGTGCTGAGCCACAAGAGCTGGTCAAACACTCACAGCAAACACACAAGTGTATTATACACAGGTTTTAAGAGTCAAGGGCAGCTAAACATCAATAGAAACATCAACGTGGTGCTTTATTGAAGCAGCCATTTCAAGTGAATACGTAAAAAAAACAGAGAGAAGAAACGGAGCAGAGAAGTTAGGTAGTGAAAGTAGAAATGGAGAGGAAAAGATGGATAGCAGCAGAGAATCAAGATGAGAAAGCAATGATGAGGATGTAAGTTCAACTCTTGCATGGACTCCCACCCTATCACATTCCCGGGTGAATATAGTTTATTGACAGTTGATAGTGGCCATGGGCCACCACTCCTTAGATTAAATAGATTTAAGTGTGTCCCGCAGGGCTCTATCTTGGGCCCAATTGTTTTCAGCAGTTTATCAGACAACACAACATAAATTTCCATAGCTACGCAGACAATACCCAGCTGTATATCTATATATGTCCAAATGATTCCTATCGATAACTTGATTGCATTAATTTGTGAGATAATGGATGAATTTCTTCCAGCTAAAAGATAAAGAATATAATATATAAATAAATATGATAAAATAAATACAGGAGACACTTATTACATATTAAGACACACACTTTTAACAATGCTTTTTCCTGTGGTTAAGATATTTAAATTAATCCTTGTTTAATTGCAAATATATTGCTAACTTAGATTGAATTGCTTATTAGATTTCTTTAATAATTTGCTTTTATGTAAAGTCTTTTGTGTTGCATTTTATAAACTCAAGTTTATTAAAAGTAAAAGTTTAAAGAGAGGAAATGAGTGAGCCAGCAAGCTTTGGTTTCATTCTACAGGAAGAGAAAGGAGAAAGAGGAGCTCGGCAGTGTCATTAGAGACTCTTTTCATCCTCACTGCAGAGATAGATCACAGCCTGGCAGCTTTACCATGACAGCCCCAGTCTCTACAGCGGCATGCGCGCGTCCTGTTGCCGATGGACGCGCATTGTGCATTTCCCACAATGCACGATGCAATGGAAATTGAGGAGCTCCTCACAAAAAAAAGTGAGGTGTGTTGACCTAAATATAGACAACTTTTTTGGAATTCACACGCCACACTTTGAAATTCTAGCAAGCCACCATGACATAGAAATTCAGCTATTATTGTTCCGCCTCTTTTCCTCTCTGGACTGTTTACCTGCATTCAACCAACACTTGCTGAAACGTGATCCGCAAATAAATGCAGAATCTGTTCCTAAAGATTAATACCTAATAGGTATTTAATAAGTATTAATGCATATTATACACCAGCTACACAGGATCCTGGAAAGACACTCACGCTTGTTTGTGAGTTTATTTCCCTGAAAAATTATGAGAAAAATGATGTGAATCCATCAGAGTGCACCTCTTTTTCTTTTTTCATTCATATACTGTATGTGGCTAAGGACCATGATCACATGGTATGGAGCACAAACAATACATACAATAACAACAAATTGATGGCACACAGCATGGATAAAGTAGAACAAATGCTACTCGATGTTTTTAACCAATACGTATAGCAGACAAATAGCTGTCAGCAAGTCACTCGCATTCAAACCCGACCTGGTCATGAGATCATAGAGTCTGACAAACATTCCAATGTTCATTTAGCAGCCATAAACTCACAGTAACATTGGCCGCTGTCTGTCTTTAAAACAGGTGTTTCTTCCTCACCAGGCTCTGTGCAACACTCGCCACCACTTTACTAAAGATCCAGCGCTAGGACCAGATCACCAGATGCTAACAGCTAACTAGGCACTCTGAGCTAACCGGGAGGTTCCCTTCTCGGGATGTTCGACATTTTTCCTCATTTAGCTTTTTGATGGCCAGACGCAGACAGAAGTAAAAGAGAGAGATGGAGATGAAGAGGCAGAGACTGAGAAAAAATGAGAGATTAAAAGGAGAGAGAAAGCAAGAGAGAGCAGAGAGGATCAATATAGCTGAATATAAACCTAGATGTCTGTCAGGACGCTACAGACTCAGACAGACAGGCTTCATTCTGTAAGAAAAAAAGGGTTTATGGCACAAAGGGCCACCATCAGCTGGAGAGCTCTGTCTCTCTCTTTATCGACCGTCTCTTATGTCATTTAGTATTGTGTTGCTGTCACGGCTATTACTATTTCTGCTGTCACAATCTTTCCCTCTCTTGCCTCCTTCGTATCTGTCCTCAATCCTTTTTTTCTTGCCTCTTGTTGTTCTTACTCTCATCTGTAATCTGTCTTTTGCATCTTCCTCACGTTCTCTTTCATCGCCCCTCTCCCGTCTCCATTATCTCTCTTTAACTCTCTTCTCCTTCGTCTTTCCCGTCTTCCTCCCCATATTCTTTCTTCTGATGCTTCCCTTTTCCTCCTTCCTGTCTCCTTGCCTCTGTGTCTCCTTCCTCTCCTTCATCTTCCCGCCCCTCCTATCTTTCCGTCTCTCCCTTCCCTCCCTCCTTCCCCTTTCTCCACGTCTCTTCTCTTCCTTCTCCCTCTCCCTCTCTCTCTCTCTTTCTCTCTCTATCTTTTTTTTTATTGCACCATTACCACTTAAGCCTTGGTATCCATTACACAGAGGGCATATAAGTGCAGGGTAAGTAGTAAAGTCGCCCTTCAACGTACACTTCGCTGCTTGTGTGTGGCGCCACATTTCGACACTCCGTCATGTGCCGGCAGAGCTGAGCGATGTTTTGATGAAGTCATTAATCAGCTGTGACGTGATTACAGCTGTGCAACAGTGACTGTGTGATGTCGTTGTGATGTCACCGGTAATCAGCAAGGCCTCAGGCTCTGAGTTAATATCAACCATTTTAAGGATGTTGTGCAGGAAAAAAAATCATGTTTTCAATAGCTAAAGGAGCCAAAAGACAATCTGGATATGAGGATGGGACCAGTTGGACCATCAAAAGACCAACCACGAGCACAGTAATTCACTCTGAAGACTTCCGTGTTCCAAAGCATCCCTGTGTGCTACATAATTATGTCCCTTCTACAACTAAACTGCACTCTCAATTACATTTGAGGTAAATGTATTTTCTCCCGGATTACGGACGCCGTTTTAAGCATGAGGTCAACGTTGAATTGAAACAAAGCATCACAAAAATGCTACTTGGTTAGGTTTAGTTTTAAGGTCCTTTCATGACAAGTGTCAAAATCACAGATTCTACTGAGAGCCGTGTTTAGGAGTCCTCATTCCTCAACTATGGTGAAAGTTATTCTGATGATTCCAAGCTTTACATGATTCCACTATCACTGCCTAAAAACGATCATAGCCCACACCGCCATGTAATATAAGGTCAGTTAGTCGAAACAACCACTTTATTGCACCAACACACACACTTTGTATCGCTAGATCTTTGGGTTAAAGCCGAGACGTTTACAATGGTGCTGGTGAGTGACTCATTAGTTACCATAACTGAGATGAATGATGGCCAGAACTATGACAATGTGGACGTAAAAAGCAATATCCTTCCTAGTAGTAGGAATATTGCAGTACATTACAGTGTGCAGACTTGAGATGCTTACCCTCGACATGGCAGCCTGGCAAACACATTTGAGGCTTCATATCTCAGCACTTAAACTTGCACACACAGATGTATACAGAGAGTAGAGACACAGCATCGTAGCAATCAGCCCTCCACTATAAGCTAGTGTGTGTGTGTGGTTGCGCTTAATGCACCACCCCGATGCTTCCGCGTTTAGACGATAACCGGAAATGGAACAACAGACTAAAGACACTCTCTCTGTCTCTGGTTCCCTCACACACACACACACACACACACACACACACACACACACAACAGAATTACTGAGAGCATGAATGAATCTGATAGAATCCTTTAACAAAACAGTATTGTGGTGTATGTCTCTCAGCTGAGAAATAAAGCAGCACTGATGTCTATCTTCCTATTGATTCGTTTTTGTTTTTCTAATTAACCAATGAAATGTTACAAAACAGCGGCAAATTCCTGTCGCCTCCATTTCAAGAGGCCAAAGTTACACCTGAAGTTGACATTTTTGTTTTTTAGTGAAAAGTTTCAGCTATTGGACGGATTACCATAACATTTACTCATGTTCCCCTAAGGACAAATTGTTTTGACAAAATAATGGCATTCCCATCACCTTGAGATGGACTTTGTGTTTAGCGTTAATTAGCAGAGCTTAAAGGGGGACCTTCGGTATTTTTCAAAGTGGATATATTCCCATGGTGTTGTGTCTAAGTGACGAACAGGGTTAACATTTCTGAAATTGGTCCATTATTGATGGAGAACGCTAAAGACGACAGTCACTTAACGGGCTGCAATTTAATCACTCAAGGAGAAGTCTCGTTTGGAAATATAGCAACGCATCCACGCAAAGCTACATTGACGAAGCGGAATTGCCATGAGCGATTGCATTGCAGCCCGTTCAGCGCTTAATACTGGTATGTAGTGACTTAGTCAAAAATGCTGAAATGACCTTTTAACATACTAAACTAAGATGGTAAAAATAGCAAACATTGTACTTGCTAAACATCAGCATGATGTTAGCATTGTAATTGTGAGCATATTAGCATGTAAAAGTTAGAATTTAGCTAAAAGCAGCACTGTTCCTAACAACAGCCTCGCTGAGCCACGACCGTGACTGGCTGGCTCGTATTCTTGTTACTTGAGATGTCTGAGATTAATTGATGATCACAATGACACTAAATTTTGTTGATTGCTTAATCAATCAATCAACCACTGTTTCTTTATAAGGAATGTCCGGTGTTACGTGTCTTTATTCAACAATGAGCCACACTGGTTCACTGGGTGACATGTTCCTTCATCACCATGAACACACACACTGTAGTTTATTTTGACTCAGTCACAAGTAACACAAATCCTCCCCAGTGTGCCAAATGTGTATTAATCCGCTGCTGAAAATAGTCCCCAACAAACACATGTTATTGTCCTGTTTGAGTGACCGCCGATCAAAAACTACGGTGATGAGCTGTTTTAGGAAATGACTGAGCCTTTTTCAAAAATGGAACTATGCATCTGTGAGCTGTTTAAAAAGATATCTTTACAGCTTCTGCAGGAGCCAATGGAAGTCAGAAAGTATTGAGAGACGGACTTGTTGGTTTTGGACGTGTTCACAATAAAAAAGGAACATTACATCAGTCTTATCTGTTAAACCCAGGGGTTAAACCATTCAATGATTAATGTAACTAAAGATAATGGATCGTAAGTTAATTATTCCATTTTAATGCAAACTTAGTTCAAATATGAAGAGTTTAAAGTACAACATAACGGGTTTTTGCTTTACCAACTTGTGTACATCCTGCACTACATCACAAATACATACATCTATTGCTATGACTGATTGTACTGAGGAACAAAGGGGGAGAAAGCGAGTGAGTATTCAGTGTGTGTGTATGTCCAGAGAGATGGTTTATCAGTGTATAATCTGTATATCCACACAGTCTGTGATGACATCACCGGACAAAGGTCTCGCTGACCGCTTACACCCACACACACGCATACCCACTCACACACTGTAATGTATCTCCAGTTGTTTACCAAGAGAAACGGGTCGACCAATCACAGCCCCCGGTGGCTCAGTGATGTCATTGAGCTGATGAGGAAATGGCCTCAGAGGAGTTTGATGTCATCCACCTCTCTCTCTCTCTCTCTCTCTCTCTCTCTCTCTCTCTCTCTCTCTCTTCTTCTCTCTTTAGTTTTGCATCTGCTATTCAGCAATTTGTAAGGTGGCTAAACAAACAGACGCATATACAATAATGAAAGAAACAACAGCAATGTTAATAACATCAAATGTGGGAGTTTCGAAGATGCGTTCTTGCTTTTATTTGCGTTGTTAATCGATACAAATTATTTGATCTGTCTCTCCATTTTGATCATGTCGATGGAATTAATGTATGAAATGGACTGGAAGAAGGCCTTCATCAAGCCCACAGAGCTGCGGCGTCTGACCTTTTTGGCTTGTCACCTCTAAAATTCAATTTCGTGTTGGCTTTCCTTTCACCTTGAGGGTTTTAGGGGCCCAAAGAGGCAATGGTATCCAACATTCAAAAAGAGAACTCCACGTGAAACCTCAGATGTATCCCCTTATGAAAAAAAGCACATTTAAAACTCCACACATAAACACAGATGCAACACATTGCATCGTGGTAGTGGTCATGACATTTTTCGTGATTGTGGAAAACCTTGAGTCCACCATGCAGTGCCCTGGTTTTACCCATTGGACACTTAAAGCTGCTACAATCATTTGTTTTAGATTAACATGGATCATATGACTACTTATTGCTCATACTGACAAACCCAGGGAAAATGTAGCACCCAACTCTGCCCTCCCTCATCTCTATAAAGCGTTTACTTCCAGCTCATTGTTTTTGGTTCTCTGGCCCGCAACTTAACTGTTCCGGTTCACTCTCACTGCTCTCATCAGCATCGTTTTCAGCAAACAATCCCTAAATAAAACTACTGCACACAATCTGCTCAGCACCAAAAGGCAGACAGACACAGCTGGAGACCTGTGGGTGAAAACAGCGGGGCATTTAGCAGCTGAAGAACCATATCACTGAGGAGTTGGTGGAGACCAAAAACAGAGCTAAAAGAGAGTCAATGCTGGACTTTCTTCCATCAGTTGGACACAAACATGACGGCAACTAAATGCTTTCGTTGCTCTATCTCTGCGGAAATGCGACTTTATTAACATGTTCAACATATCAACTAATAAAGTAATTATAGGTCAGTATCCTTGTTTCCATTCTATTGACATGCAAATATTAAGCCAACTTTTAAAATGTCGCAAAAAAGATATGTGACAAACTACTGCGTCGTCTTGTCAGAAGCTTTTCCGCAAAATATCAGTTATTAGAGGTTTATTTTAAATGGCGGAGGGTTAATATAGAGCACAGTGTAGCAAATAAGCTAATCATTTCAAAACCAGCCACTGACTTCATGGCAAAATTATGCTTACTAATTTACCTAAACAAAGCATAATGGGAACTATAGTGCAAAATTCCAATGGGATTGCTTCAAATAGGAAAATCCCAGCAAAAAAATAAAAAATTCAAATGGGTTAAAATATATGAAAGTATAAAAAAAGTGTGATTCTAGAGTGAAAAGTCGCTGGAGAGAAAGTTCACGCACTAACCTTTAACCTACTTTATGTTGACAGTGAGGATAAGTCAGAGGGAAGCTCTTTTTGGACATCAAACAAACACATACACACACACACACACACACACACACACACACACACACAGACTAATAGATGAGTTAACTGGCTTCTCAGTACCTTTTCTTATCAGTAGTGTTTTTTTGGCAGCCTGAAGCCATCGCCGCTCAGTCTCACAGTACACAACACCAGAGAACAAACACAGGTAGAAAGATAATATTCTCTGATCAATAGATTGTATTGTAATCGGTGATTGATCAAAAGGAAGTAGGGCAAGCTACAAACGGACACCCTGGCAATCCGCTCACCGCTGTGTTTGTCTCCAAACGATCGGCGGCCAACGATACGAGTTGACCCGTTTTTTCTGCTCTTAGAGAAAAAGAGCCGCTCTGCAATGACCATATAGTGTGTATTCTCTTTCTTACCCTTTTTTTACCCAGTTTTATTGCTTAGTTTTTTTTTATTGTTTTATTTCCTTTATGTTTATAGTTTATTACTTGGTTTTACTTTTTCTGCTCCATTCGCTGATTATTTGTTCCTATTTTCAGCTTTTTCACCGACATGTTTCTGCCCTCTCCGTCCATCCAAACCTGTCCCAATTAAAGGCCGCAATATCTACAATTGGATGCCATCCATCCAATATGAAAGATAATCCAATAACTGACGGATTCCGCTTAATGAATCCAGTTAGGTGGCACAATCGAATAGAGGAGGATTCCCTGCACACCCATCCGTCTGACACTCATCACACCGGCTGCTTTTAATGCTTTTACCAGCAAATCTGCAGCAGGTATAGGGAGGGGGAAAAATAATGACAATCTGACCATCAGAAAGTGCTGCATGTTTTGGTTTAGACACATGACAAGACAATAGGTCAACACAATAAAGAAACGAAGCGTGTAGGTCAGGTGAAGAAACCCGTACATCATCCAAAGAAGAAAACGTGTCCGAATAAGAACATGAAGCAAAGTGTACGGAAGCAGTTTAATTTTAATTTTATAGATAATATATAGATTGAAATGTTATAAATATATTTGAAAACCGTATCTGAATTTATTTGTTCTCGATTCACCGCCTTGAAATGAAAATGTGAAATTTCTCGAGTTGCAATTTCAAAAGCTGATGATTTTACAGTTTTTTTTTTCAACTTCTCGAAAATTCGGATCCACAAATTCAAGATTGAGAATTTCAAAATAACTAGATTTAAGTTGCTGAAATTTGATTGGTCGAATTCAGATCCAAAAGTTCAGGTCGAAAAACATGAAAGGATCAGGCCTGAATGCAATCAAACCGACTTGTAGGCACTATACCATGTATTATTATTATTATTATTATTATCAAATAAACTCAGATACATAGTTTTCAAAGTTAAGTATTTCAATGCTATGAATTTAGTGGGGTTTGAATTCCAATATAAAGTATTCAGTGGCCTTTAAAATCAAAATGCTTATGGCACTTATTTGCTTCCATAGGTGCACACACTGTCGTATGGCCGCACACCTCAATAACCTGATTGGTACGGTGGCCCTGAAAGCCCAATGTGCACGTGAAAACTGACAAAAAAAAAGCAGATGAACATTTTTACCTTTTTCACAACCGAAAAAGAACAACTTTCCCGAGACAATAGTGAAATCCATGTTCACTTTTAAAAAACCTGCGACCCCAATCGAACTCTCATCATGCCGTAGTTGCCATGTGCTGATATTTTAGAGAGAAATTATTACAGATCATACTGATACATTTCAATCACTGTTATTTATTTGCAAGTAATATTGCATGTTTTAGTGCCCATGTTAGTATTATCATGAGCCATTCAGATACAGTTTGCCTCTCTCATTGTTGTCTAATGCCAGCTCTCTCTCTGGTCTACTTCTTCATAGCCCCCCCATCTCTTCCAGGAACTGGTCTGGATCAGGTTCCTGCAGATCAATGGAGATCTGGGTCTGCACCGTTTACGTTATCGTTGGCAGTATTAATGCTCTTTTAATCTGCTCGGGATTACAGGCATCGATCCACATCATCCATCCGCACGCACAGCGGAGCCCAAAACTGCTGTTTTCACATGCACACACTCACACACACACTCACACACACACACACACACACTCACACACACACTCACACACTCACACACACACACACACACACACGCACATTTCATAAAAAAACACACTGACTCCCAGACAGAGAGAGAAACTGAAATAACAGAAAACAACAACACGAGCAGAGACGGGGAGCAGCAGGGACAACAAACAGAATGTGCGTCCACTTCCTTGTTTGTGTTCGGTCTCCGTATCTGACCATCAGTATTGATCGGCTATAGATACACATCAGCACATTTACATACAGAGGACTGTCAGTCAGAGCAGCATGCAGACAAATCACAGATAAAAGTGAGAAACATTGAAATGGTGTTTTTATTATTATTACTAGGATTCTTTTTCTTTTAACAACAATGACAGCAACAACAACAATATTAATAATAAATAGACTTGTAAGAGGATATCATGCTTTAAATTAAATCAAGTCTTAATTTGTTTATATACATATTTTGTAAAGTTATAATTATTCGTATTGATTTATTGTTATTATTGATAATAACAACTGTTAAATAGATAGATAAATAGAAGATTAATAATACTGAATTAATATGTATTTATTTTCCTTTTCAGCAGGGCATTATTCTTTTTCATTATTATAAATAATAATTGACTTTTCATCTATTTTATTATTTTATTTATATAGAGATTTAAATTTAAACATGATTTTTATAGTAAATTAATTTTATTATTACAGATTTCATATATAAATACAAATAGTAATCCTTGATAATAGCAGCAATCATTAAAGTAATAATAATCATAATCACCACAATATCATTTAAATACAGTTATTTGTTAATGCGTTTGTTTGTTATCTTCAGAGGGAATTGCATGATTTTTGTGAAGCACAAGGTCAAAGCAGAGCGTGTGTTTATTGTCCTTTTCTTTTAAAAACACTGTTTGTCTTTCGCAGTAAACCCTGCCATGCTGCCTGACGGCTCCGTCCCGCCTGTCGTCATTCATTAAGCCTCCGGACAGACTTATTTCAGCAGCGCTGCGACACCAATACTAATGAGCCCGAGGGAGAGGAGGCACAACGACAGGAAGGAAACCAACAGAGCACAGATAGAAAGAGTGAGAGAATTCAAAAAGAGGAGGATGTAAAAAAAAACAGAGAAAACAAACCAAACAGCAACAAAGAAGAATGAATGGGGTTAGGGAGTGACGTTCAGTTGGCTCCGTCTGTTTAAAGGGGCTCTACGGGGCCTCACGTAAACACCAAATGAATCCGACGTAATGTTTGAGACATATTGTAGAAACAGTGATCGGCCTCTGCTCTACACGTCGCTTCTCAACCCAGAACGTCCCAAACAAGTCCGATCCAGACTTTCTTGCTTCCCTCCATTCTAGGTCACGTCTGACCTAAATTGCCACGAGTCTCCAATATTGATTGGACCCGAGACTCTGACACCACGAGTAAATATACAGCGGATCGTTGAACATGTTGTATTGTTTACAGGATGCCTTGAAATGCATCATTGTCAAATCAAGTATGGCCCTGTAAACAGTATCCTACACATACATATATTACTGGATATATAGATGTGTGTATATAGCATATACACATATATATATATACTATATATATGTGTGTGTGTGTGTGTGTGTGTGAATTCATCGCAGGTGAAACAGACAATAATTGAATATAGCAGAGGGTTCAAGATATGACAAAGGGTTACTTTTGATTTATATATGTATTGGATTTTACAGCGCTTTGTTCAACTGTTGTTGTTTAATGATAATGATCAATTTGGATTTTGTCAGCCAATCAAGATGCAGCTAATTACTGATAATCACGTGTCTTTCTTCCCGTGGCAGCTAGTGTCTGTTAGCTCCTGTGTCAGCGCCTCCCGTGACTGTACCACAGGCCTTTTTATACAACTTACATTGAGGCAACCACACAGTGACGTTTAGAACGGACCGTTTAAATACAGTAATTATCGCAGTGAATCAGTATGTCACTTTCATAAGGAGGAGAGAGTCAGATATCTTGACTAGCATGAGTCGAGCTCCAAAAACACTGGATCCTACATTTACCGTAATGTCTCAATAGCACATTTCAGTAAATGTAAAACACTCATATCTCTCAAACTCCACACCTCAAGACTTTTCTGTTTAAATGTCTCAGCACAAAATGCCATTATCTTATCCCAATTCATTTTCTGAAACAGCTGGGCACTGTAGCTTTTAAAAAAAAAAAAAAAAAAAAAATGCATTTATTTGGGGACTATTTTCAGCGGCGGATTGATACACAATTTCATTGTGATGTACAAGTTAAGATAAATGCAAGTATTCAGATTAAGCAATTTGAGCTTTCAGAGTGTATGATTATATGTAAAAATGAGTTGAATTACCTTCTACTCATGCTCTTCGGGGGGGGGGGGGGGGG
>NW_022280046.1:8740009-8760738 GCF_004355925.1 Anarrhichthys ocellatus
GCAGCACACAAAACAACAGTAGTGATGGGAAATGTAGTCTTTAATTTGAGAAAGACAGGTCTTTAACATTACCACTGTGGAGAGATATTACCACTAATGCACTGCTTTCAAAGTGCATTGGGTAAATTATGTGAAAAAAACTGATATGGTCCTTAAAGCATGAATCAGAGTTGTGATCCTGTCCTCCCTGCTGCCTATACCTGCACTTGTGTGTGTGTGTGTGTGGTTCTGACCAATTGTGCGGTGTGTATTCTTGGTGAGCTCCACCTCGACGAGCTCAGAGTCCAGGTGTCACGTTTGATTTGACCACCGTAATAAAGCGGTCGACAGGACCATTTTCTCCCCTGAACCCCGAGTCGCTTAGTTCGCGCCGGCAACACTTCTACCGCTCCAACACTGCCGGGGCACCGTGATTGGTGTGGACAGACTTAACAAAATAAATCACTAGGCTATTCCACTTATTTTCTTATTGGGAGCTGCAGCGTAGGTTTTAAAGGGTCTGAACGCACAAGGCTGATGTTTGGAGTTTACAGACTCGAGCTCGGTGCTTTGCTGAATGAAAAACGTGCAATGTGTTTCCGGGGTCGCGAGGTCAAAACCTTGTAACTCTCGTCTCCTCCTGGTATTCACCTGCAATCTGTATCTGCATACGTTATCCAGATAATGACTTCTGATCTCAGGTCTTAGCAATTACAACTGGTATTCATACGTGCTCTTGATTCTGCCTGCATGGGGATCAGATCTCAATATGCAAATGTTAGGGACAACAGACAGCATGCTCTCGAGGGACTACTACAAGTTGCAAGGCGAGGGTCATGTGACTGACAGCCGAAGGCTTCCATAGGCTACTTTTACTGAGACTTGCTAACTCTTGCTAAAGTTACATATACTGTAAAAAAAAAAAAAAAAAAGGCAATCAGAGCCAGAAGCTCGCAAGCATTAGTGCTAGCTCAGCTTCCTTTATCTTGCATGTGGTGGAATTCCCTTGAGAGTCTCCCAGAGCAATGCTGCTGTGTGGGCTCTACTCTTTCTCTTTTTCTTTTTTACATTGCTAAAGAAGGGCTTGTGTCTTTTTGGCGGAAAGCTTAAGATAGCTGGAAGAGGTGATGTAATGTAATGATGTCATTTCTCACCAGGGGTTCTCATCCTTGTAAAGTAAGACCCACTTATGATTGTTCAAAAAAAGATTTCAGAGTACCATTTTCCCAAATAAATAACACAAAATACATAACCAGGCAAAAAAAAAAAATAAGAAAAGACTAGACTAAAGACCGGGCTGTAAATATGTGTAATGCCACGTTCAGCTGTATAAAAGCTAAATACGTTTCTGCTCATCCTCACCCATCTCTGCCTGCCATTATGAGTTCAGATGTAATGTATTCGAGGTTATATTTCCTCACCACACGCTTTGGGGCTTTTACTGTTGCACGGTTTGTCTCCCACATCACATTTCTGTTCAACAGATACATTTTGTGTCACTGCATCCAAGGGAACGCTAGCTAGCAAACAGTCAAAACACGTTTGTGTCTACCTGATGATGTCATATTCAAACGTAACTGGTCATTTAGGTTATGAACAGTAATCTGATGTTTATTTATGTGACTTCTTGAGCATATTTAGATATACAAATAACTTTGTATAGTACCAAAAAAAAGGTAATTTTAATTTAATAAAAGCATTTGTCAGTACTTCCGCAGTCTAATACAAGGCGCTCTGAGGCAGCTGATTTACACCTGGCTGATTGCATTCTGATCGCAAATACAAATATGAATAAATATTCAATTATGAGTCTATCTACTCCCACATGCTCGTGTTTTTCCTGATCCAGATAAAATATCAAGAGAGAGATCAGATGTTAATATGGTGGAGATTTAGTCTTTTATAACATTGACTAAAGTATCAACATTTCCAAACACCTAAACGATATAACAGGATATTTGTTTGTTTGTCCGATAAAATCTTTCTTTCCTTCTTTCTAACTCTACACCCCCAAATTTATTTTGTTTTCAAACTCCTTCAGCCCCAACCCGACGCTGACTCATGTGACATCCCTTGAGACAAAAGTTTTCATACAACTTTTCCACATCTGCAGTAGTACTCCCCAACACCTGTAAACACACTTTATCATGCCGCGGTTTCCAGCCTCCAACACTGCTATCGACAGGAGAGGACAGAAATAACCGGGTCTGTCAAATCTTCTCACGCTGACACACAAACAAACATCAAAAGTCTCCTCTCAGCAGCCTGAAATCCATTAATACGGATCAATAGCAGCCTGTAAATATGCAGGAGGTCAGAACAAAACCCCTGAAAACGGACACAAACTGTATTCCCACAGTCTGAAACCGTAAAGCCAAACCCACACAGACACACAAGCAGTTACTGCTGGTAATCTGTGTCATAAAGCAGGGTCCGGCTCATAAATAATGCACTGTGTCTGCCTGCAGCAGGATGCGTAAAATGGAAAATATTTAGGTTAAGTCATTCAGATTTTCAGCACGATTTGACTCTAAGTGGCCTCTTCTCTTTCTGTTCACTAACAGAAAAGACATTATAGGATACGTCTGACCATATTTTTCCGGCAATGAAGTGAGCATTCATTTAGCATTGTGTGTATCCAAAGCCTAATGTATCTTATTTCCCTGTGCCATAGAACTCCACTGTTGTCCAAAAGCTATTAAAAACATGTTCCTTCATTACCACGAAAGGCCTTCCAGCAACTCAAAGTGCATAATCTCTCTCTGGTCGGCTTTTTGTAGCAAGTGTTGATTTCCATTGACAGCAACTTAACAGTGATCTAGAAACAGTAGGGTGGAAGGATTCTGAATTAATGTTGATGAGAACAGTATTAGTGTTAAAAAGAGACACTGAGATCCGACTAAATGTTACCATACAACTGAACTGCACTCGCAATTGCGATTCGATGGAAATATATTATGGTTTCAGTTCTAAAGAGTTTGAACGTTGTAAATTGAAACAAAACAAAACAAGCTGCAAAACTACTTGGTTATGTTTGTGTGAAAAAACTACTTGGTTATATTAGGTTAAAAAACAACTTGGTTATGTTAGGGTTACAACACTATATGTCAACAGCAAACATAAACCCCGACAAAAAAGGTTTCCCTCAAATTTGGGGAAGGTAATGTTTAGGAGACAGGGCTGGTATGATATGATTCTGTTGACGTACTGATGGAATAAGTGCTCTGGGAATGTACATTATACTGAATTACCATATAAACTATTAGAGCACTTCCCCCTATGTTTACTCGTTTGTGCTGACCATGGATCCTATTTGTACAGCTTTTATATGAGCTATTCTATTCTAACACTGCTTTGAGCATCCATAATTCACTGAGAGTCACAGGCAGGCAGCATCCTCCAACCAAACAATGGACTCCTCCTCCTCCTCCTCCTCTCTCTCTCTCTCCTCTTCCCTCCCTCCATTTTGCCTGGTTAACCCGGCTGCGAGGTGAAGAAGAAGTGAAGTGAGCAGACCGAGGCGGGTCACGCCGAGATTCCCATCAATAATTCATCGGGCCGCTGCTGCCTCTGCTCTTGTGTTCAATTCCCCTGATGATCACATAATACCTTCCCCCAAAAGAGAGAGAGAGAGAGAGAGAGAGAGAGAGAGAGAGACAGGTCCAAGGGAGGAGAGAGATGGCGAGAGAAAGGGAAATATTCGAAATGAAGAGGGAGAGGAGAAGGAGGCAAGGGGAAAAGCTCCAGAAAGACATTTAGACGGACAGATTTGTTTTTCTTTTATCATAGACTACTGTTTGGTAATGTTCATACCATTTTTCTTCAAAATTCTGAATTCTTACACTCGTATTGTAAACCTTGTATGTCCAAGAATCTGCTTTAACAATACTGTACTTGGACGACATGGCTAAAAGAATGTGGAAACCAAAATACATACCTGTGTACCTGACACATGTTGTCAAAATGTTATTCTTTTCAAAGGTAAAAATATAAAAAATGTTGAAAGGAAGCGCTCAACAGTGTATGGGGCTGAAATCACCTGAACCGTACACCAATATGTGATAGAGCTGAAGGCACCATTAATCAGTGTGGAACCTCGTTGCAGGGATTGTTTTGCTTTGCTCTACCAATCAGCAGTGGCTGACGGATTTGTCCCACCATCGATAATTTAAGTGGACACAGAAGCTGTGATGGTGGTTTCTAGAAGTAGTTCATTTGATGGGTTTTTTTCTACGATGATTGAAAACATTAACATTATTTCTGTATGTCGACTTACAACAACCTGTAGTTATGTGGATTTCATACAAGGTAGTTGACATTTTTTTGTGGCAGTTTTTGTCGCTAGCCAACATTTGCAGGAAGATGACCATTCATAAACCCGCTCATAAATCTCTGATTGGTTTATTGTTTTTCCAGTTGGGGAAACGGCCTTTGAAAAGCACAATAACAGACCTTTTTTAAATCACGAAAAAAATTAGTCACGCAGAAGCCGGTTCAGAATCCCCAGACTAGGTACACAAAAATATATAGACAGTCGTGTCCACATACATTTGGCCATATAGTTTATTTGTGGTCATTTAAATTAAGCAAATTTCAGTTTTAAATTTGACAGGAAAAAAAATCACTTCATCAAACTATCAACAGATACAACAATTCAGCACATAACCCTAACCCTATTTATATAAAAAGAAGGAAAACAAAAAGACCTAGCTGACTCCAGATCACCATGTAGTAATTTACCTTTCGCTTTTATGCAGACGACGCCATGCTGTACTTGTCTGTCAAATGTGATGATCTCATTTTAGTGAATGCCTGGATTCTATGATAGGTTGGATGTCCCAAAACAATTCTCAAATGAAATGAAATGACACACCGGCAGTTATTTGGGATTAATTAAGTGGGAGAGTTCCAGCTGGACATTCTCTATTTTCCATATAATTAGTACCAACTTGCTTTTTGAAAAAGAACACATTAGTTACCCAGCTCCTCCTCTTTTGTGCTAAATTTTCCTTTTGAAAAGTGCTATATAAATAAATCCTATTTACATAATCACTCTAGAACACTGCAGAAATATGAGCGAGAGAGTGAGAGAGTGAGGAATGGGGGAAGAGTTATGCAACTACTGGATATTTTCCTTATTGATGAATGGTTTGGTCAATAGAATGATCAACATGGGTAAAGCTGCCCATCACAGTTTCCTAAAGCTCAATCTGTTGTCTTCAAATGTTTTGTCTGACCAATGTCTAAAATGGCAAAACATCCAATTTACTAATATATAATACAAAGACAGTTAGTAAATTCTTCTTCAGTTCAAGAAGCTGGAACAAGAGAATCTTTGTTATTTTTTGCTTTGAAGATGACTTTCAACTTTCTGGGAATAGCCTAATCAATAAATCAAACAATTGTTTCGGCTCTAAATAGGACGATATCAAGCGATTAATTCAGTGAGGAAGAAAAAGATATTGAAGGGTACGAGTGGAGAGGAAGTGAACTGAAAGAGAGAACTGAAAGAGGAAGGCTAATTCTTCATATTTTCATCGTTGTGAATGTACAGAACATGAATGTTGATAATAGTCAGAGAAAAAAGAAAAATAACCCTGCCTCACAGCTCTCTCATTTCTTTCTCCGCCCTGCATGCTGCTCCTCCCTCTGCCCTCTGCCCGTCTCAGGGTCAGGGGAATATTTGTTCCATCTATTGTCTGAGTGTTGCAGCTCTGACCTTTAACCTCAGCTCTATTGGTTGCTTGTAGCGTTGTTGATGTAGGATTTGAGGCTCGCTATGTTCATACAGTCATTGTAAAGAGAGAAGAGAGTGATGAAATGAGCAAAATGTTACGCCTGGCAAAAAAATGTATAAAAATAAGATTGAGTGTGGAGTATCTTCACAACAACCAGGAGTGTTGGGGGTTTTCTGCCGTAAAAACTGGGACAATATAGCCTCCATTCTCTGTGAAAGCACTGGACGCAAAATTCAGTTTCAATGTCAAGCTGGAAGAAAGAAAGCCATTCATATTCCTCACTTTCAGAGGCCCAGTACATGTTTAGCCTAGCTTAGCACAAAGGCTGGAAGCATTGGAAATGGCTCGCCTTGCTCCATCAAAAGAGAAAAAACAAATGTCTGATTTACATGTTGTTTTATGAAAAGCTAACAAGCTAGTCACCAATCTTTCTTGTCATCAACTGGGTTTTGCTGCCAGCAGCGCTCCCAGTCTTTTCTTTAAGTAGCTTACATGTTTTGTTCAGTTGTTGCTGAAATCAGAAAACAAAATCTGTGGCATATAAATGATAAATTCCTAAAAAATGTATCCAAAATTCAGAATTGATTAAAATGAATTAAAAAGCTTTACAACGGCCAGCCGCTGACTTCACCCTGTTATCAGACGAGGAAAAAAGTTTGCTACCCGGTCGCCTGAAAAAGATGTTGACATTCTACGTTCCTGCAAACCACAGATACACTGAATGTCAATGTTTCTGAAGCCCATGTCCGTTTTCATATCAGCCTCGTATCACGCTGGCAGAAACGCTCAATTTTACGTAGTTAACATTTCTGACACAATTGGTTAGGTTTAGGTAACAAAACTACTTGGTTATGGTTAGAAAAAAGATGTCTGTTTGTGTTCCAATAATAACGTAACAACGGTACGTAACAGCCGTGACAACCAAAACAAACTAACTAGCGTAATTAAACAATAACTGCCCACAGCTGACTTTCTTACGTAATATTATGTCAGGAACAGATTCTTCCTCTCAGCTGTCACCTTACTAAACTCTGCACCACGGGGATAGCCCCATCCCCAGTTGTCCTAGTACTTGTACTCTGTGCAAGGACAATAAAGTTGAATCTGAATCTGATCTGAACAAGTGCAACAACCGTGCATAACAAGCGTAAAGTCAACGTTGACTTTTAGTTTCACGCGGTGCAGGAACAGCGGTCACCTGGGTGAAAGTCCTTTTTGCCTCGTCCACCAAGATTTCGACCCGCTCTAAGTGGACTTTCTCGTCTGTTACATCACATTTCTTCCAACAACGGTCACGCTGTAAACTACTTCACTTGCTCTGACCCAATGTAAAAAGACGTTGACGTTCAATATATCTTTGGTTTGCTGAAACATACTATGACAACATTACTTCCTGGCAACTAGGCTGTTGTGCTAAGCTAGGATAATGTTAAGCACAGTTAGCTTCTAGGTTGTAGCATCAGGCTTTCCTCAACAACACTGACTCTTGAACTGGTGACCAGCTTTCTGAAGATACAGCATGTCAATCAGGAAGCTTTCTAGTTATCTAGTTTCCTAATGAAGAAAGCTGAAAAGAAAAAAAGGGGTTTGTAGTAAAACAAATATTTATTCCTCAATGCAAGGAATTGACACAGTGTCAATTTGGTATCGACCAACCAAAACTGGGATAGCCCACTGCAACTATTGACTCTACTATTAAAAAAACATTCAGTCAATCACTAACCCTAACAATGATTTCAGGTTTGATTCGTGGATAGGGGGCCTTTTAAAAAAAGAAACCAGCATCACACACACACACACAGCAGCCAGCGAGTGTTTTGCAGAGAGGGAAAGCAGATGAGCGTAGCTCCGTCAGACAGCAGTTTGAGCACGAGGCTGTTCACGGTGTATATTTTACACAAAGCAACACGGATACTCTCCTCCAGCTCCACCCTCCATCCACCGTCACTCAAGTCATTTTCACATCAACACATATCGTCAAATGCCAGCCCCGAAAATGAAAGAGCCCCTATCGAAGTAACACACACATCCTGCAGATATAATCTCATCTACATGTGTACACATTTAAAATGTAGGGGTACAAAATAATGTAAATGTGAGGGTAAAAGCTGGACCACATCCACTGACCGAATCTAGGCTCATTAAATGCAAAATTCCAAATCAATTTTTTGGAGAATCAGCTGGCCGATCTGAGATGTTTGGATCTCCATTAATTGGAAAACAGATAGGGGGACAAAAAGAAAACACTGCCTATTAGCAGTGATTATTCTTTATAAGAGTCTATTCAGCAAAGACTGCTCAGACACTTAAAACCATGTTACATGCACACCACAAATAAAGCCAGGATTAGTTTAAAAGGAGAATTAACAGATGTTACTTGTAAACATTGGAATACGAGGCAGCCATCAAATATGAGAAAGTACATCAGGATGTCAGGTGAAACCATCGCAGATATGTGACTTTAGAACACGATCCGATCTAAAGGTCACAGCACAAAAAACATTTAACACAAGGTGTAAGAATAGAGATATGACAGGAAATAAAATTAGTTTATAAAGGTTATTATGGAGCTCCTGTCAGAATTTATTTTTTAATGTTGTTTTAGGAATAATTTAGCAATAAAATAGCTTCATTCACTGAAGTTTATATTCACTATGGGAAATAAAGGAGACACGTATTGGATAACGTTCATTGCTGATAGTTATACTGAATATAAACAGATACCATGACTTCATTAAGCCTACGATACATATCATTTGGGTGATATTTGAAATGTCCCTGTGCAAATATATTTAAGGAATAAATTTAGTATTCGATGCTCAGTAGAATACTTAATATATCTACGCTACTAACCGAACTTCATACAATTATAAACATTTCAAACATACTACATCTACTCTCACTTATTTAAGTGTAATGTGTTTCTTCTTCTTTCTGACCTCTGTGTGTGCTAAATGTTTTATCTTGTTACAGCAGAATGGCTGATACTACACGAGTAATGAGGTTTTTTTATCAAGATAATTATGGAATTATTTCAGCTATTTGAAGTAAGGCATAGTAAGGGTACTCTCCATTTAGTGATACTTTAGAAAACTCCACGTAGGTTGTGTTTGTTAAGTGAACAGTACCGTTTATTATATTTTACATATAATGTCGATTTGTCATTTCTATTTGTTGTCATTTTCACATGTATGTTTTTTTTTCTATTCCAACGAGGACACAGAGGTATCGATAATAAATAAACACATCTTGTTAAAGAAATCTATTTGAATTGACTTGCTTTCACCAGGATCATTCCCTGAGTATCAGTCCAGAGACTCTCTGGACCGATTGGACTTATTGTTGGATTCATATTAGTGATCGCAGCAGAAACACATTTCAGATACTATAACCTTATTGAAAATAAAGTCAAACTCCACACTACATCATCTATATCTAGAGTAAAACACTGCCCCATGAAAAACACGTATGTAAAATGTAAACTGTCCATGAAATTAGAAAAACAGCTTTGCTTTTAAGCTCCATGACAAGAAAGATTTCTTTCATTTCTTTAATAAGTAATTGGGTTTAGGTTTTTAGGAATGTTTAAGTCTTTGAGTTTAGCTGAAAACGTGTTGTTTTTTTACTGGACAGCAGTGAACATAATAAAGTTCTCTTATTCTGCATTGTTTCAAATAGTATTTTATAGTTTTATGTTTGTTTAGCTTCGTTGACTTTGTTTGGTTATGTCCCAATATTTGTATTTTATGCAGATTACTTCATCTTGGTTGCCACGTGTCAAATAATGTAGGAGCATGAGTGAAAAGCAGTTGTTAAAGACTTCTTTTTAACTCTTTAAAAGTGTTTTTGGTCTTTTTCTTAAGCGCACAAACCAGAAACATGTATTGAAGTGAAGTGAAGTAGTGAAGCAAACTATTATTGTATTGCCTGTAAAGATATTTCATAAGTATCCTGATGCAGCTCTTCTAGAAGCATCTTTCCAGCATCTATGTGTTACAAATCTTACCTGTTAGTATTACAATGTGTTGTTTTGGAACCTTGGTGAGAAGGAGCAAATAACATGTTGATTTAAGGTGAACACACTGTCTCTCTCTTTTATTCGTAGATTAACTGAAGGGAGATAGATGTTTCTTTTTGGGTATCTTTTTGGGAGAAACGTATCCTGCTTCTAAAAAACTAACTTTTTCTTTTATAAATGTCACAAACCTAATTTTATCTTCTTGGCTTATGAAAAGTTCACATTTTGAAGATTTTCACAATAAAAGCAACAACATCCATTGGATTTATGAAAAGTTTGAGTCCTGTGCGAAAACCGATTCAATTGCGCAACTGAGCTGAACTTGTGTATTCTTCATACTGATTTTTCACTAACTAACGGCTGCAATGAGATAAGAAAACCCCTTATAAATGAATAAGTGAATGTAAACACTATATCTCACTTGTGTCTTGAAGCTAAACTCAAACATCCGGCTTACAAAATGTCCAAATCGCCATAAAAACACCTCTGTGAAATACCATTAAATGTGATCTCACTGGCAAACTAAAACCCCACATAAGACTGTTTATGTTACACAATATAACAAGAAACAACGAGAAGAAAAACACTCTCATCCTGATCCTGAAAAGCCACCTGATTATGTTTTGCTGCTGCTGCCGTCCCCTGCAGACAATAGAGGCTGGATGGGAGGGGGGCAGACAGAGGACGCAGTTCCTCACTAGAGGGGGCACCAGACCCACTGATGCTGCAGACCGTCGTGTTTATGTCACACAGCCCGTCTGATCGCTTGAAGCGCCTCTCGCGATCAAACACAAACCCCTCTCCCCCTCTCTCTGCCCGCTGTGAGTGCTCTCTCGCACCTCTCTCCCTGCAAAATACTGCAAGAGAATAAAAGCAGCCTTCAGCGGGCTAATGACAGCGGCTGCATAATAGAATCCCTCGTACCCCTAAAATATAGAACAACTCTGAGCCTGAAGTTTGACTTTAATGGAAGAATTATTTCCTACATTTTGTGCAAATTTTCCTAAATTATTTTGAAGTGGAAGCACTTCCTCTTTTTTCTCCCCTCTTTCCCTTTGTTTTTCTTACTGTTATTTTATTTTGAAGCCATAATTTGGGTGAAATTTATAGCATATAATAATTTAATTGATATTTAGTAAAAGTGCAGTTTTTCCCTCTTATATGCAGGGATAGGAAAAAATAATCTGGGTCGCTGCAGGGAGAGGGGGGGAGGGGGGGGACTGTTGGAGGGAAATCCCGTGACCTTGTCATTTCCCATCGATCCCTTTTTGTTATTGATCAATAATGGTAATCATAACACCGGTGATTCTAAATACATTTCCTTCATCTGAATTGGAGTGCGGGAAAGGAGCCGCGAGGAAACACCAAAACAAAGCCAGCAAAAAGGTTTCGGGGGAAAATAGTGACAGTTGGAAAATCATTTTAGATTTCTTTTTTTTTTTTTTATTTATGGGGGAGATTTAAATTACTCTTCTTGTCCTGACGCACGAAGCAAACCAAAAGCCACCAGCGTGGCAGCGCAGTTTGTTGTGTTCTTACCTGCCAGTCTGAGGGCCGACATCCTCTGAAACTCAGGCTCCTGCAGCCACTTCCACATCCTCCTGAAGGTCTCCCGGCCTGACTTTAGTTTACTCCAGGGTTTGGGGTTCCTCAGGAGGTCCGACAGGGTCCCTTGTGAGCGGCACAGCACCCTCTGGGCGAAGATGGCCTGGGGGATGCTGTACCTCTTCAGCTCCGCCGTGATCCTCTGCGCAACCTCCTTGGTGTTGATTTCCTCCTGCTGCCCCGAGTTGTTCACCCCTTGCGTCCCCGAGGAGGAGGGCGGTCTTTCTCTGGTGGAAGCCAACACGGGCCCGTGGGATGGAGACTGGAGGTGGGCGTGGGGGTGGTGGCCCGCCGAGGACATGGCCGGGTGCCCCGGGTGGTGCATGCCGTTCAGGTGCGGCATCATCCCGGCCGTCGGGCCACCGAGGCCTCGGTGCTGGTGGTGGTCCCCTCTGGCCAGCATGGAGGCAGTGTGGTGCGCGTCGAAGTTTATCATCTTGTCGTGGCCCCCATGCGTCGCGGTGCCGTAATTGTGGAGACCCTGCTGGGTGTTGTGTATGGAGCCCAGGCCGTTGCCCAGCACCGGGGAAAGGCTCTGACCCATCCCGGACATGTGGTCCTTGTGGTAGGGGCTGTATAGGTTATTCATGCCCGGCAGCCCCCGCTCGTCCCGCATCAGGGTGAAGCTCCCGCTCACGTTCCCGGAGAGCCGCTGGTGGTGGTGATGGTGGTGGTGGTGGAACTTGTCAGACACGGTGGAGATGGGCGGCAGCGGCTGCAGCGGGGTCAGGGTGGTGTAGGTGCCGCTCATCCCCATCCCGGGAGACGACGTGTCGCAGGGCACGCTCATGGCGTGGTGCAGCGGCAGGGACAGCTCCGGCCGGTACTCCCCGCTGCCGTCCAGTATCGTGGCCATGCCGGACACCATGGCGGAGCGGGACGACGCGGCGGCGGCGGCCAGGTCCTGGTGTATCCGCAGGGTGGCCGCCGCTGCCGCTGCCGCCCCGTGGCCCCCCGAGGAGCTCCCGCGGCCGTGGTGCGGGCTGTGGCCGCTCATCAGCTCCACGTCAGGGACCATGGAGCTCACGGCCACCCCGCCATGCAGGCTGCCAAGCCCGTCCATTGTCATGTCCGTGTTCATGGCATAGACATCCAGGTCCTTGGCCAGACATCTATAGGCGTTAGTGTAGGCAGTCTTCATTCATCTGTCCTCTCAGTCCATCGGGTCGAGCGGAATGATGTCTCCTTCTTCTCCTCCTTTCTCTCGCTGCTTCACCCCTGATGCGCCGGGATGGGTCAGTAGCCGTATTCCCCCCTTTTTCCTTCACTTCCTCGGTTGTTTCCCCGTCCTCCTAAGGCCTCTCCAGCTCCGTGTCTTTGTGTGTTTTCCCCGGTATGTGCACATAAAAAAAAAAAAGTGTTTTTATATTTATTATTTTTTTTATCTCGATCGTACGGGCCTGTGCGGTGGCTCCCCCATATCCAGCCCTCTCCTCCTCCTGCGTTACTCTGCTCCTCAGACGGGAGCTGTCCACGGTCCCCTAGCCGACCGCTCAACCCAACCTGCTGCGGGAGGCGGAGGGGAGGAGGCGGGCTCGGATGGAGGGGCGTCACCCGCGTTGATTGACTGTGGAAGTGACCAATCAGAGGGGCCGGTAGCCCTAACGGGCATGAAGAGGGAGTGGTGCAAGGGGCCAGTTGGCCAATCGGCGTCTTCGGTGTGTGCGGCGATGTGGACGGTGGAGCTGCTCCGGGTTGGATTCGAACGAAAATATTATTATTGTACAGTCTGAACAATGCTAATAGGCTATTAATGCGACTTTTATAAATGTGCGTGCAAGGCATCATATCTTGCTAAGTTCTCTGGCCTTTATTTTCTCCCTATTCAATAATCTGATAGTATTAGAAATTAAAAATGAATTATTGTGTGGATGTGGAACCACATTTTCAGCTCAATGTGTCTTCCCAACTTACCCAACTTTATCTTATTTCAAGCAAAGAAAAGACACATTCATATGATATTTGATAAGCTACTATGACTGTGACTTTTCTTGCAGCAGCAGTCGAGAAATCCAATTTCCCCCCCAGTGTCCATTTAATAACTTCTGGAGCTAACGATCATATCACATGATCTTTTTTCACAAGATGGAGTTTCTCTAGTTGTTTTAAAATAAACAAAACATGGATAACAAGTATTTAAAGTGCTCATAAAAAATGCAATTTTCTTATGATTGAAAGCTCCAGAACAGTTATTAAATGGAGCATTTGATGAGGTTGATCTCTTTCTTTAACATTTCATACAGACATTTACTAACGTGTTTGAGGTGTTCTCATCAAAATGTATCAGTTATCACATTGTATTTTAAGCTCTTTATTTATAAATATAATATGAATAATTTAGATTTACTTATGAATAAGTAAAAGAAAGTAAAGACAGTTAGAAAAACAAAAACAGCAAACAGTGACTGTGTGGAGAGTCGCCTTCACTCTACTCTACATGTGAAGCACGACTCAAATGGAGGATGCAGTTTTTTTTTTTCTCTTTTGCTGCTGCAAAGAAGCAAATTGCCCACAGGGATCATTAAAATTTGATCTCATCTCAGCTCTCATCTCATCACCTGCTGTCTCTGATTGTTAAGATAGAGTAAGGTGACCAGAAATAACACATGATACACACATGATCAAACCAGAACTGACAACAAAGCCTCCCTCAACATTGAGGAAAAAATGTTTCTTTTATTTTACCTTGCAAAGCTCCGACCTCTTTAAATTTAGATTTTACTCCCCAAATATTGACAAACTTTGCAACACTGGTTTATCTTGAAAGTCTTGATTATGGGACTTTCCCCCCCAACAACTTCACATAACAGCAAAACAAGAGAACCCGACATGATGCAATATGACAGGAAGCAAATGATGTAAGATGACACGACAGCATCGTATATATAAAAAAACGACTTTGCTGCTGGAAATGTCATGATTTGATTCATTTTTTTATTACATTCATGGATTTTTTTCTCCGTTTATGGAGAATGTATTGATGAGCACGGAGAGAGATAGTGAATCAATCTGCTGCTGCATGAGATGGTCACAGTGTGACTATAACATGACCAACACAACAGGATGTTAAATGACAAGACACAGCACGTCACACCACCATACAACACATCATGTCATGACACGATATGATATGACATAACCTGATGTCATGGGACATCTTATGACATCATCACAGAATGGTATCTGAAGTGCCATGACATAACAAGACAAGAGAGGGTGATGTGAAACGACATGACACATGATATATAATTAAACATAAGATGATATCTTATGATGTAAGATGAAACTAAATGTCATAATCTGATGTGACTTGATATAAATGACATGTGTGACGTGATATGACATGAACCATCTGATACCATGTGAAGATACAGCACTCATGACAGCACGAGAGGCATGAGATCCCATAGTACTGTATGACATGGTGTGACATGACATGACATGATATCACATGACAAATATATAAAGAACATCACATCACAATAAAATAACAAACTTCACATGATATCATCACATGGCATGACATGAAATAATGTGACAAAACAGACATGACATGATGACATCACATGACAATAACAAAACATACATGATGTGACATGACAACAACATAACAAACATGACATATACAATTATGCATAATCACATGTTTCTGAGCCTTTTTTTTAGGATGAAGATGTGTGACCATGACCACGTCAGGGTTTCTGTAAAGTACCCTGGCGGAACATATATATGATGAAACATCATAGGAGATGAGCAACAATACAGTAAATGAGTATAGTTCGGTCTGCTGTGTGGTGTTGGACAGATGTTTGCAGCTGTGTAGCTCACAGCGATGAGTGCAGACTGCTGAAGTGTAAATGGTTTGTTGGTGTGTGTTGGGATGTTATCGACAGACTCTGGCTGGAGTGATGAGCGTGGGAGCTGCATTGAAAGAGCATTATGGCCTGTAGCTGGTTCACTTTACAATTCATTACACTTCCAAGGACAAATGACTGCTAAATAACTCTGTATGCCTCTCTCCCCCTGTCTCTGTCTCTCTCTCTGGCTCCGATCCATCATCATAAAGTAACAAGTGTAGAGACAACAACGAAAACAATCCCACACACACTTATTTCATATTCAATTTCTAATAGTTCTGCCTCATCTATCATCGGAAATTATGATAAAACACAAAAACAAGCAATGACACCAGGATTGATTGTAATATAAAAGTCAAAGGCCCTTTTCCTCTTCCATAAAACAATACAACTAGATCAAGTATTCTAGTCAATCTAAAGTATATTTTCAGTCATAAAAGATGGTGTTGTATTTCTCTCAGTATGGTTTTGGCTATCCCCATCCTTAATCCCGTCTTAAAAACTCTGACTGGTGGATTGTGTCTCCAACTGAGGAAACAGCTGTTTCATCAGCATAACACCAAACACAGTAGAGTCACTAAAACAAATTGGAGATGTGGGCATCCATTCAGAGAATGCTAAAGACTTCTTACATATTTTCAGTACATAGTTCTCCGAATATTTTGACAAACATTTTGCAGATAAGACAAAATGTTGGCATTGTACGTTTCTGCAAACCATGGATATGTTGCATGACTGTGTTCATTCTTTGGGTTATTTTGGTCAGAGCTAGTGGTGCAACGGATTGGATCGGATCACGGATCAAAGTCAGATCGGATCACAGATCGGATCAGCACAAAAGAAAAAAGGGAGCAGGTATAACTTTTAGAGATCCCTGATTACGTTTGTTTTGCCACCAGTACTAATTCTTTTTTTAACAGTCGCAAAAAACATTTCAACCGCTCTGAAGTCAGTAAACCATCAGAAATGTTAAATGCTATACTTTTGCTTTCTTATAGTAATTTATAGTGGGTTTTTTCTTCATAAAAACACACAATTCAAATGATAAAGAAATAAAAGATTGTATATTTATGGATTAAAACATATCTAATCATGTATTATAATCTGCTTAGCGCTAGTGTAATCAGCTCATAATTCATCTCTAATATCTATTTATGTTGTGAAAACATCTCCTTCAAATGACAGGATTTATTTAAGTGTCTCACCAAGACTACATTTTTACAAGATTACATGTGAACACAACATGATAACCAATACAAACAGAGCCTGGACGCATCATAATGTAACCCAACGGAACCTTCCTTCGTTGGCTGTTAGCGGTGCTGCTAACATCACTAGCTCTCCTCCGGTTTGGTTGTTCACAATGCAACATTATCACAGAGCGGCGACTAGAGAAGCATAAATGATGTCCTGATTGCATATTTTACTGAATATAGGTGGATAACGATCGTCAGTAAAACTTTGTTTCACACTGTGATGGTTAACGTTAAACTGTATAATTAATCGGCGGTTCACATGTATGCCGAACCGCGAGGAGGGGGGGGGATCTGTACGGATCAACAATGGTCCGTTACACCACTAGTCAGAGCACGTATATGGAGCAGTCGTTATTGAAAGTCAAGGGGTTCAATAACGAGTCAAGTGAGAATGTCCACTACATGTAAATGGTGGATGGGCCAAACAAGCACGGGACTTTCACCCAGCAGACCACTGTTGTTTGTGTCCCAAGTGGAGCCAATATTAGAAGTTGACTTGTTATGTAATGTTGCATAAGTCGACTGTCATTGTTATTATTTACACTGATTATGTTGTTATGTACCGTTGTGCTATTATTTTAACAGAAAACACGATGTTTTCTTTCTAACCTTGACCAAGTAGTTTTGTTTCCTAAACCTAACCGACCGTTTCACAACGTTAACTACGTGGCATTGTTGGTTTCTGCACGCTTGATACGAAGCTGATTTGAAACGTATTTATGAAATGTATTTTTGATTTAAGAGACATTCAACGTGTCCATAGTTTTCAGATATGTACAATGACAACATTTTATTTTCTGGCAACTAGGTTTGCAATCTCTGTATCTGTAATCGACGACTCTCTCTGTAGGTATCAAATATTCTGGCAGTGCTTCAATTTCGATGTTTCGATGATTTTCCAGAGAATCATCCTTAGAGTTTTACAGCAGGAACGTTACACTGTTAGAAGAACATTCCATGAACGTTCTTTGAAACTATATGCACATCCCCAAAATCTGTGAATGTATGTGAATCAATGGTTTATTTTATGGGTCTGCAATCACCCAATAATCATAATTTCCCTGTAATTAAAGGGAGCAAATCTTCTTTAAACCCAAATAAATATTCATTCTTTATCAAATTATTACTGGAATCTCCACATATATTGAACTGTAATCTTGCCTGTAGTAATAAATGTGTTTCCATTGTGCATGTTCAGCTGATCTGCTGCGCACGGACTGAAAGACTCTCCACTAATGATTATTTGGAATGAATTAATTTGGAGGTGAACCAACTGAACATTGTCTTTATTATCCCACCCAAAGTTCACAGTTCTTCCATGAACATTTCCTGGAAACCCTAATGAAATTACGGACCTGTATAATAGAGTGTTACTAAATTCACTGAGCCCGAGTGATGAGCGGAATGATGAGGGGATGGAAAAAGCAGAAAAGAAGGTGGAGGGGATGGAAAAGGAAGAGATGGGGAGGAGGAGGAGGAGGAGCAGGATGGGTAGTTGGGCAGATGTTGCTTTGTTTAAAGACTGTTGTGTAATTAAGGACAGGAGAACAGAAGCCTGACCCATTTTCTCCTTTTGATCAGCTGTCAGGGAGACAGGCAGGGGGTCTTCTGAGGGACGGCCTGTCTGTCTCTCCGTCCATCCGTCTGTATGACTGTCTGTCTCCTCCTAAAACTTGTTGCCGTCTTGCGGACGATCTGTCTTGTTCCACCTGATGTTCCACAATACACAGAGAGGAGGAGGGAGGACCAAATGAAAGAAAAGAGGGAGAAGGAGGCAGAGGAGATGAAGTGGAGGAGGAGATGGAGACTAGAGGTGAGAGAAGGATGAGGAGAGGTGGAGGAGGTGGAAGAAGAGATGAAGAAGGATGGGGAATGAGGGGGGGAGGTGAAAAACAAAGAGTTGTAAAGTGAAGATGTAGTCGAAGATCCAGATGATAGGGAAATGTACCGTAGGAGGAGGAGGTGGAGGAAAGGAGGGATGAAGAAATGACCGACATGGGAGGAGGGGTTGGGGGTAAGGGGGGAGGGGGGGACTGTAAAGGAGCAGCTGCAGGGGGAGGAGAGGAGGGAGAGGAAGAGGAGGCGGTGGAGGAAGTGATAGAGTTTGTAGTCAATCTGGAGGTGTAAGCAAAACGCTGACATCACAGCCGGTCAGTGGCTAAAAGCTCCAACCCCCCACAGAAAGATTGGTTTCATAACTTCCAATTTTAAATTTTAACACTTATTAGTGTCCAACAACTACAACTCCCATGAGTCTTAGCCACAAACTTGCTGTCGAAGCCTCAAAGTTTCCTCACACTTTGCCGCCATGAAGTCACTGAAACTGTCCTCAGTGTTATTACAGGTCAACTGAGAAGAGAGGCCGAGAGACAATGCAAACAAATCCTACACACACACAGAGAGAGAGAGAGAGAGAGGGGGACAGGAATTTCAAGTGGAAAAATAATGAATTACTTTTCTATTACATTGCTGTCAGATCTCGATTTTGAAACAACACAACTGACCGCTAAATTCAATGCTCTGTAATAGTACGTACATTAATTCAAAGGACAAATATGTCTTCTCTTTACTGTCAACAAATGAAAACCAACAATGAGCTAGAGTCTGTGGCTCTCAGCCCTGACCCCTGTGGTTCCAAGTGAAGACATACATTTTCAAAGTGGCTCACAAATAGTTTCATTTTGTCAGTAATTTCCTAAAACAGCTGCTGGGCACTGTAGTTTGTTAATCAAACGTGACTCAGACAGGAGGAAATAACACTTTTGTCGGGGACTATTTTCACCAGCGGATGAATCCACATTTGGCACTCGAGCCAGTATAGGACTGAGTGAAAAATAAACTGCAGTGGTACGCACAGAGGATGAAGATGTATCAGGTGGTGATCCTGGGCAGCAGGATACATTCGCTGGTTTGAGTCTGCACGAACACACACAGAACATCACCAGCCTTACCCTTCAATGTGGACAAGCGCAACTATCTCAATGCACATCATACAACATTTAAAAAAAGGAAATATAACAGCACATTTCAAATACACGTAAGATATATATTGTGCGTAACATTGTGCAATTTTAGCATATGTGTAATTAGTCTGTTTTTGAATAGACTGCAGTGTTGTGGGCTTCCTGCATGCTTGGTTCAAATGTCCACGTGGTAAATACTAAATGTGTTTGTGTGGAGAGAGAAAACACTGTCTGGACCTGATTCACACTTTCATTTCAATGTTTAAAAGTGGCTTTAAACATGGAAGTCAAAGTTTGGGCACTGAGTTGTTTGCGTAGCTGACAGTAGCACAGTGCCTGTGTGTCTGCTGAGGTAATCATTAGCCTGTTGGTCTGCTCTGTGAGCCCAGTCTCACTGTCTGAAGGACATTTCTCAGCTTGTGTTTGCTGTATTTCTTGTTTTTTATCATTTGTATGTTTCAGACACATTTTAAATCTTTTTATTATGATTTCTTTATAAATCTTCAATTATAATGCTGTCAGCAGAGCTAAATACATTTGTTACATTTCTTAATCATTTCTCTTCCTCAAGCTGCAGCATGAGTTTATGTTATTGTTTCATACTAACTACTAATATTATTACATTTTGTATTTTTGTGTTTTCGCCAAGTTCCTTTTAGATCGTGTTAGAACAAGTTAAAATTGCACAACCGTAATAAAAAAAGCTTGTTAAATTTAAAAGTATTTCCAAATGTATTTAAGCATTTAAAAATGTAAGATTAAATTGGTAAATGTTTATGAGCAGCGCTGTCGGTGCTTTAGTAACCAGCACTGTTTTAAAAAATGTTTCAAAAATGCAGAAGTGGTTTTTTTTGGTGACAGAGCCGGTTCCTCCGTGTTTGTCCTGGTGGGTCGTAGAAGTCGAGGCTGAAAGCAGGCGGTCCGGATGTAAAAGAAAAAAGTGAATGATACTGCAGAGCTGCAAGTTCATCAGAACGTTTCCTCCTCCCACTCCTCTGTCTCCCTCCCCCTCTCCCTCTGTCTGTCTCTCTCTCTCTGTCTCTCTCTCTCTCTCTCTCTCTCTCTCTCTCTCTCTCTCTCTCTCTCTCTCTCTCTCTCTCTCTCTCTCTCTCTCTCTCTCTCTCTCTCTCTCTCTCTCTCTCTCTCTCTGTCTCTCTCTCTGTCTCCCTCCCTCTCTCCCTCTGTCTGTCTCTCTCTCTCTTTCTGTCTCTCTCTCTGTCTCTCTCTCTGTCTGTCTCTCTCCCTCTCTCCCTCTCTCTCTCTGTCTCTCCCTCTCTCCCTCTCTCTCTCCCTCTCTCTCCCTCTCTCCCTCT
>NW_022280046.1:8760838-8810764 GCF_004355925.1 Anarrhichthys ocellatus
CTCTCTCTCTCTCTCTCTCTCTCTCTCTCTCTCTCTCTCTCTCTCTGTCTAAATGACCCAGCAGTTTTTGAGCGGGGGTCCATCTGTCCGGCTGTAAACTCTTCCTCCTCCTCCTCCTCCTCCTCCTCCTCCTCCTCCTCCTGCAGTGGTTGGTTGCCGGTGAGTCCGGCTCAGTGTGTTTCGGTGTATCAGCCATGTTTGGTGTTTGATATAAATGACACGTTGATGAGTTGTCTATTTCTGCATCCCTCCTTGTTGAGAGGAGGAGAGATGCAGGAATAGAAAGACTACATTTGTGTGAATACAGACCTTTAAGTTGGGTTTTACTGCGATATATGGAGACAATATATTCATCGTTATAGAGCTAGAGTTATCTAAATAAAATAGAGAAATATGTAGAGATATGTTAGAGTTTGATGGAGATATATTAAGGTGATATTCCAAGATTTATATGCAATAATACAGCTTATATACACACACACACACACACGCACACACACACACACACATATACAGATGTACAGAGACGCATGCAGTATATTGAGAAACATTTATTTTGTTATAATATTATACTAATATAATGTTGAGTTTAATCTAGAGATCATTGTTAGACAAAATAAAGAGATATATTTTAACCTGGTGGTAAAACAGGGATTTATTGACATACATACAAAGGGATAATATACATTCATGATTCACAGAGATACATATTTTGAGAAAGAAAAATAACATGAGATTTACAAATATAGTAAGATACTGGAGATACTGTATGTAATTATAATACAGCTGTTATGAGGATTTATATATATATATATATCATTATATATATTATAACCAGCTTAATTTATGGAGTTACCTAAATATATATAGTGATAAAACACATTTAAACATATGGAACAGGGATACAAATAAGATATGTTGATGTTTTATATATATACAGTACATATATATATATAGTATATATATATATATTTAAATATATGATGACAAGATCAAATAAGAGCTTTGTAAATGCACATGTATACAGATACAACCCAGTAGAGATTAAAACACTGTGATTTAAAATATTGTATTAAGGATGGAGAGACAAGCTGAAAATAAAATGGAATAAAAAGAGATGACACATAAATGTATTTTTTTACATGAACGCGTGTAGATTTAGATAAATATATGGAGGGGATACAAAGACTTGTAAAGATATGTAGAGTAGTCTAGAGAGTGATGGATGTACTTACTATATATACTGTAGATAGAGACACACACTTGTGTAAATTATGCAAATGTAACAATATGATAATGATAATACTGCTGTATATCTATTCTTAGTCATTTGGGACAAAACTGACAAAAGAAAAGCACACTTCCCTCTTATCATCTCCCCCTTTTCTTCCTCCCCCTCCTCCTCCTCCTCCCTCTCTTCCTCCTTTATTCTCTTCAAGCCTTTTCAAACTTTTTTCTCGGACCTGCTGCCTCTATTGTTGCGGTCCTGTTGGCCGTGAAACCGGCTTTTAATGGGAGCACAATGGCCACGTGCGGAGTCGACCCGCTGTATTCAAATGTGACCGCACGCCATTCTGGCTGCGTTTCTCCCACTCTAAACAAACACCCATTTAACAGCCTTTCATCTCGCACCTTAATTCATTTCTATGTTAGTCGCTGTGCATTCTGGAACTGTCGCATAGCTCCAGCCAACTGCAATGAAAACAGTCTTTTAAAAATACCTGACTTTTGTGGGTTTTTGAACATGCGATTCAATTGTTAAATGACTGACCATGCAACCCAAAGGGCCTCACAATGTGAAGGGTTAAATGACAGTCAAGGTTGACTCCTGAGAGGATTCATTATCACTCTTGGATATTACACGAAAAATGGAAGCAAGGAAAAAAAAGAAGAAAAACAAATTGCTTTAAAAAAACAAATAAATAAATAAAAGGATTGTTGAATTCATGAACTCACATTATTATTTTATTGCATTCATTTTTCTAACCTATGAGGACAAAGTAACGTTTGTTTGCCAAATGTTCCAAAAGTGACAAGTCGAGCAGCACAAACCTTTAAATGTAAGACACTAAAAGGACAAAACAACACAGTGACCACATCCAGCACCTGCAGTGAGACGGAGATAGAACTGATGCTAACATGTTATTAGTGGTATTCATTTGTAGAAATAGTTGATGCAAATGAAAAACAATCACACACTGCAGAACGTGAGCCGTGCAGCACCAAGCCATAAGTCATCGCAGAAATATCAATACCGCATTGTTCTATGCTCACACATTCACAACACACTCAGGAAATAAGCTCAATACATTCTTCTTTGTCTTTCTTTTGTTCTTACAATTTGGGACACTAACACAAAGAGCACATTATGACATTTGTAAATGTAAATAATTACTTTAAAAAAATGTCAGGAATTTAAAAATACTGAGGTCAGGAGTCCAAGTCCCAGGTCCCCCCCCCCTCAGAACAAAGTCTAAAGTTTTCTTCTTCTTTTATTTTTTTTAAGTCAAATGTTAAATTCATTCATTCATTTTCTGTAAAATAATGAATTTGTGCCAAATCATTCAATGGCTTTAAATGTCTCAAAGTGCCCACCGTTTGAGAGTGAGAACCTAAAACTCCCCCCCCCCCCAAATTGTTAAAAGTGACACAGGACATGACCAAGATTTAAAAATACATAATTTGCAGCTCCAAACATTCAATTTGCAATGCTAGAACTTCTTGTATTTAAATATTTATGATGCCATTACTCTATTTCCTTAATCTAAAATAAACCTTTAAATTGATGACACATTTTAAAATATTAAAGTGTTCACAGAAATATACGGTAAAAAAGATACAAACAGAAAAATGAACAGTGGCACAGATTAAACAATTAACAATATATAAAAACAAAAATATGAATCAATTTCCCCCCTGAACATCTGAGATGAACAGCTTTTAGTTTTTCTAATTGTCAAATTAAACAAGAAAGCATCTTCTGAAATAATATTTTTAATTAGAATATTTGTTTTCTTTTTACAATTCACACCATTAAAGAGGACTCATCGTCTTCCCTCATTAAAATCACTTCAGTCACACAGCAGCCGACAGTTTGAGTGCACCCACACACACACACAAACACACACACACACACACGTTATAGCAAACATCAGAGAGAGCATGGCCACAGGCAGCGGCAGCTCATGCTAATTCAGATCAATATTAGTGATACATTTCCATGTGAGCTCGGTTCTCCTCTCCGAGAAGCAGCTCGCTGATCTGAGGGCAGCTTTACCTCTCCTCCGCGCACATTCATTAACAACACTGACCACTGTGTGTGTGTGTGTGTGTGTGTGTGTGTGTGTGTGTGTGTGTGTGTTTGTACAGTGTGATACAATATTTTCCATATGAGTGATTGTGGACAGACAGCTGTAGAGGTCATGTCCTCTTACATTTTATTATTTAAAGGCAGATGGCAAAATCTATCTTTTAAACTTAAATGAAACAAACACATAAACACAGAGGACGTCCACCATCATTTCTTAAACTCTGTGTTGTGTTCACATGAATCTTGACCTAGTTGTTGTTTCCTTTTCTCGCTGCATAAAATCACTCTGTTCTCAATGCTGGCAGTAAACTGTCTGACTGTGCAGCTGCTGTAAAAGTACAAGACAGGACTTTCATGATTTGTTCATCACGATACAAACTCAAACACTGCTGCCATTTATAAATCTGAAAAACAATGTCACACACACACACACACACACACACACAAAACCAACCAAAGATTTACAGGATACATTTTGGAAAAAAAAGAAAGAAATTAATAATAATAAATAAATAATAATAATGAAAATAAATGAGTGACATGAGCTTCAGTTGTTTTTGACCTCACGAACTGAGCTGAAGTCTGACGGATACAAAAAATTGTATTTTTGTGCGTTCACCATGTAAAGCATCATAAATTATGATTTATAATTCATATCTGGTTTCTCAAAGACCTGTCGATGGCTTAACATGCAGCTTTCTGACTTTAAATGCTTTGAAATGTAAAGTTCTAGATGCTTTAAAGATGGAAATAAAGTCAGCTTCAGTTTCACTGTGTTGTGTTTTGGGAACTGTTCTGTTTTATATTTTTTTATTTTTTTTGAATGCCTTTTCCTCTTTTCTTAATTCCTCTCTCATCTCTCTGTGTGTTTGTGTGTCGCTGTGATATCTTCATCGGGGCTCTCTAAATAAAAGAAAGCACATTTTGATTTGTAAGGAAGAAGCTCGTTAAATGAAGGTCTGAGCTTTAAACTAATCAGATAACTAGAAGTCAATATTCAATATAAACCTTTCAGTAATCTATAGCGTGACAAAAGAAATGCTGATGTGATCCTGGAGCTGTTATTATTATTTAATGCGTACAGTGAATTTTGTGTGTAAAAATGTGGGTTCATATTTAGCCCCCCAAAAAATGGTGAAGACAAAGCAAAAGTGAAAAATGATAAAAGTTAAAGAAAATACAAAATACATCAAACTGACTGTAAATGACAAACAGCAGCACGTGAATATACGTTGGCTTGTAAAACCATGACGACACGTCAGACAGACAGCATCAGTAAAAAAACATCAAAATATCTCTCAACCCAACTTGCAAAATTAACCCCCCCCCCCCCCCCAATTATGCATTTTCTGCTCAGTCGACATTATTTTACACGTCCCATATATCCAAACACCACAAAGAACAGAGCTTTATCATATACGTCCTTGTTGACAAAGTCATTTTCCCAAATCACAGCACAGAGTCATCACTTATTAACCACAGGACCAAAGGAGTGGGGGGGGGGGGGGCTTCCTCCTGCTGCTCGTCCTCCTCCCCGCATGATTATTTAATGTCCTCTGGCATGTTGCTCTTTTAATCATAACATTTGATTTATTGATTTCCGAAGACGGCGTCGACAATCAGCACGACGGCTGCAGACCGAGGCCGCCTTCTTTCTCTCTCTGAGTTTTCACACTTCTGATCAGAGAGAAGAAGAAGAAGAAGAAGACGCATTAATATTTCAGATCTTCGCACGGTCGAATGGGAGACGACAGCAGATTAGCAGAGTGGTTTTTATGTGCCAGAACACATTCACACGGTGAAGTTAGAGATGCACCATATCGATGTTTCTCCAGCGTGTGATTAAAGAGACCGGTTCTCATTGCAGACGATGAGCTCGGCTCCTTTCTTTGAGTCTTTTTCTTCTTTGTTGGTTTAGACCCAATTAGTTGCTCTAAGACTCTGAGTCCATATATTTAGTCAGAGGGCAACAACATTTTAGACTTTTTATTTAGTTGTTTTTAAAACATTTTCTGTAAGTGAGCCTCATGTGGAGTGTGTGGCTTTCCCTCTTCTTTCATTTCATTTCACACGTGAATGATCCCAGACCAGCGCTTTGGATTGAAGCTCCTTCGTATTTCTTTTCAATAGAAACAACAAAACACACATTCATACACAATTAAAATGATTTACTGAACTCTTTACTTCCATTCTTTTTTTTTTTACTTTATTTATTAACTGCATCTCATTTAGACTTCAGTATATTTATGCTGTTTGTATTTGTCACTCTTCTTTTAGTGCAGTGACCTCGTTTCCTCCTGACGGAATCAATAATGTTTTCTCTTTATCTTTTAACTCCGATAACAAAACCAGATAAAAGGCCATTTGTTTTTATTATGTCTCTATTTTATGTGCTTCGTTTATTTTTTTCATCTGAGCTCATTGTGACTCTACTTTAATAAATCGTTTTTGATTCTCCAGTTCCAGCAGTGACGTTATTGTCCCACACAGATCAATAAAGTTTCATCGTTAAACATTTGCTGCCGGATCATAACAAATCCTTTTTACAAAAAAAATGACAGGTCAGTAACTCTATGATATGAAATGGATAACACATTTATTACACATTAATTTCATTACAGGAAGAAAAAAAATTATATATATTTTTTTAAATCTTACATTTTTTTGACAGCATCATCTAATTGTTCTCAATAGTAGCACTCACCAACTTGTACAATATCAAATGTGTGAACGTTTACAAATTATTTTGTTCAAATGAAGGATCATCCCATTCTGTGAGATTACCAAGGCCCGTTTCAAATCCAGTGTTCTTTCGTCACCAGATGATGACATGAAGCAGCTAAAAGGGTCAGAGGTCAGAGGTCAGCCACCCCCGGCGCACGCCATCTGACCTCTCTTATTTACATACACGCTGACCTACATTCTTGTGATGGTTGTTTCTGGTCTTTAAGTATGCCCACGTTGAAAAAAGAAAAAATTTGAATTTTATTTCAGCATCAAATATTTTCTGTAATTAACATCAAAACTAATATGTTAATAAGATAATTTAAAAACATATTTCTAAACACATTTCTTTATTTTATTATCTTTTTGTTGCTATGGTAATTATGGTTGCTCATTTAAATGTCACTGTGGTCATTATTGATGTTTCAGATCTACTGGTAGCAGATAGTAATTGATTAGAACTGTGTGGGCAGGAGAATGATTTGTCGATGTGCAAGTGAGTAGAGGATAGTTATAGAAACACACACACACACACACACACACACACACACACACACACATTTATTAACAGGTCATTTTTCTATTTCAATTTAAAATGCTGTAATTTACTTTTATTGAAATAAATCGCTGCAGCATCATATCACAGATTTAGAGATACTTTTGGTTTTTAGTGCATTCTACTTCTTTTATTTATTTTGCATTCTTTGAATTTATTCAAATCGTGAAGATCGTACATGTTTTTATTTACTTCATAAAACAAATAAAAGATACTGTTTTAAAAAAAAATTATAATTTCTGACAAAATTCCCTTTGACTCGTCCTCTCTGAACCCCCAAGCTGTTCAGAAGATGCTCCCTGACCTCTGACCTCTGACCACACTCCCTAAAAACCATCAGCGTATCGACCTGCAGGCTGTTGCTGCCTTACATCATCTCTGTTTGCATTTCAGAAAAAAGTGTGTACCCACTCCTGTTCTTCTATCTTTGATGTTTGAATTTTAAGCAAGGACATTTTTTTATGAAGTGAGGACATTTGTGTATTTTCAGAAATTTTGACTTTTTGGTAAAGTGCGCACATTCTAAATATTGTGTGTGTGTGTGTCGTTCGACAATCTTATCCTTAATGTTGTTGAAAAAAAACTAAAAAGACAGAGCACTGTTTGACTCTGTACACAAAATATATGAACACCCCCCCACACACACACACACACACACACACACACACACACACTTTGGTTTGGTCCAGACAAAGGGGAAACATTGACACACTGTTGCCTTTTAGTTGTGGTCCAGTCTTGTTCACATTGACTACATTTACAATGTGTATTTTTGGAGCAATGGGCCCTCAGAACAGTGGCCGTTGGTTTTCAGGATAACGGGCTGTTGGACAAAAGGGCTTTCGGTCCAATGGGCCATTTTCTGGACTACTGGGGTTTTGGAAAAAAAGGGCCATCGGAACAATGGCCTGTCCATAACGGCTGAGCCTTCACAAGAAAGTAGATACAAAAATATTTGACATTCAGAGCATTATCAAAGAACTATTGTCTTTGTAAAGAAATAGTGGAGTAACGTCTCCCTCCCTGTGTGTTGTTATCCGAGCTTCTCCTTGCTTTTAAGCATGCTGTGCATGCTTTTTAGTGCATGTAAGTGCATGTGAGCGTACCCCACTTGTTAGCTCCTGGCCGCCACTCTTCACTGCACTCACTGCTGATGACGCTCTCCCGACCGGTGGCTAACCCTCAGGTTAGCACTGTTAGCTCTTTCAGCACTGTTCAAGTAGTTTGCACTGTTAGCACCGTTAGCTTCAAGCCACCGATTTTGTGAGCAGCTTGGAGGCAATAGATATGCTCTTAATTCTGTAATGAGCAGATCAAATACTGTCCTAAACAACGGACAGCATGCTTCAGTTAACACCCACTCAAAACAAGACAGGAGTCACTTTGTCAAATGGATCATTTCATTCATTTTAATGACTAAATGATTAAATAAATACAGAGTATATATATATTCTTTCAAGTATTGGATGAATAAAAAATATTTGTTATACAGCATATTGCGTATGATATCTAAATGTGGTTTTAGTATATATTACCCTTCATAGAGTAATCTCTACAGACATGTCGATGTAGATGGAGCCAGCCTCATTAATATCATTCAAAATGCAAAAAGTACATTCTGGAAAAATGTTACCTGATACCGACTGATATTTTATATTACAAAAATAAAAGGTGACAAAAGAGGACAAAAATAAAGAAAATCTACATCTTAATAACTTTAAGTCAAGTAAGTAATGTGCTCAAGTCAAAAAATAACACCATCACTAGTATCATTAAATGGTCAGTTTAACCTTTATGCCAATAATCTTTTTGTCAAAGTCCTGAAAATGTCACGTTTCAAGTCATAGACGTCTCATTTCGGAGACTAAGAAAACAACAAACAAAACAGAAACAGCTGAAGTTCAGCTGCAGATTACAAAAATAGTCCCAGTTTATCATGTTTTTGTCAACAAAAGGGTTAACACACTGCAGCAAATATGTAAATACATGACAAAAGAAAGCACATGTCAGATATGATAGTTTACATTTAATACGCCTGAAAAAAAGCATGTGTCTATGAGTGTCGCATGTAAAATGTGTGTGTAAAGTGTACATTTGTAGTATCAGAAACATGTATCAGCTCCCACGTACAGTAAAAAAAAAAAAACACAGGACCAAATATCATTGAGCATTTCAAATCATTAATTCTAATCAACCACTTATCACATACTTGATACATACCTTCATACCACAAAACACACAAACGTTTCCCAATTGTGGACTCAACCGGGGTGAAAGAAAAATTTCCCGAAACCTTAACCTTCAGCCAGAATTACGACCAATCTCAAAATAAGGTTTTGTTTGATGACAATCTCAGTACTGTACTCACTACTTCCCTGAATAAAAGGGCTGCTGTATGTTATGATACAAAACATTTGTAGTATTATGTACAAATTGGAATTCATGGCTGTGAGGACATGTGGCTGTCCCTCGTCTCACGCTGTCTTGTGTTGGACATATTAACATCCTATGAACAGGCCAACAAAGTGAGAATTAGGACTCAAGTTTAAAATCCTTTCTTGCTGTAATCCGTTGCTCGACCAGTAAACATCTAATGCTCACATTTTTGTTTTTGAGCGGAACATTTTTTTTCAGTCATTTTAACACCAATACACTTATTTCTGTATTCAGAGAATCTGATGATGCTGGAGACCTTCGGGTCAGATTTGTGATGCAAATGACATAAAACTAGAATCACTCCAAATTGGAAGGGGCTGCTCCCCCTCAATATTGAAAGTATTGGATTGGCCCAGTGTGACAGGCACTGATATCAGATCAACAAAACCTCTATGACCACCAGCCTGTTTCGGCCTGGAATTGATCGGCAATTTGGAACTTTTCCCAAACTTCTCGATGATCAGTCTTCCTCTGGCAGGAGGTACTCTATCTTGCCCTTTATGTAGCAAAGTGGAAAGTAATGCTATGTTCATACTATGAGCGACAAAGCAACTCTCTACAAGTCATTTTCAACGGAGGCCTGTGACATTAACTACTAACTGACGCCCGACACACGCACGATAAATCAAGGTTGAGCTGGCTTTAACTTTCTGGTCCCCTTTGCTTCGACATTTGCTTCCCTGACAGAAATCTCCTTAGGTCTTTAGGTCCTTAGGTTTGGGAAAACATGTTTTTGGGTTAAAATAAACCTTCTCTGGCATAAATCCCTTCAGGAAAACCTTTTCATGCCCCCACCCCCCCTTCTCACCCCACACTTCCTGTACCCTCCACGGCGACGATGTATTTGGCCACACTTGGCCATTTGGTTGGTTTGTCCCTCGTAATGTGAACATAGCATAAGAGTGTGGAGCACGAGGTGCTGGATGGGGAGTAGCGCATCCAACATTTTTCCAGGAGACCAGAGTTCCTGTTTCTGCCTACTTGTAGATTCATAATCTGCACTCTTTCTCCTTGGCCCTTTTAGTTGATTATATAATCATAGAGCAATTTAAGGATTTACAGTTTAACAATTTCAAAACAACAAGTACACAATAAGATGTTTGTCATCAACCCAAACAGATTCTCAAGAGATGGACTATAGTATTTGTGTCCTCTGGTATCTTTTCCACTTACTATGAAAGCTAATGGATCGGTTCAAATCCTCTCATACTCTGTAGAGTCCCTCACCAATGCCTTCTAACAGTAGCAAATGTAAAAAGTAAAATAACTTTGTGTGAATGGTGAAAGTTCATTACTATGGGGAGTGGTGTAGTGGCCGTTGAAGAGGTGGGTGTATTTGGTAGGTGGCTAGGTTATAAATCACAGAGTAACCCATATAACCCCATTTTCAAGACACACAACATGGGGAAAGAAATCTAAGACATTACCACAACGCAGAAGAAAGTAATGGCAGCATACTGGCTGAAAGTGAATCTTCCTGATAAGTTGCATAGTGCTGGCTACACAACCAGCTAGCTAATCTTTACAAAGTAAGGCTGTCACTTTTAAAATAAAATCATTTATTTAACATTTACTCAAATATATTTGAACGCAACCCACAGAGCCTTATCCTAAACTGCATTGCAGATGGATGTTTGTTCGTGGTGCCTCTGCTTTTTTCCCAACAGTGACTTTTCAGATTTGTCGCCATGGTAATGTCACCGTTTATACAGTTTACGAAGTCAGCAAACAGCCCTATACCTTTATCCGCAATTTTGACATGTATGGTCCTGTCTGTGCTTCTTCTCGTCTGTTAAAGATGTTTCATGGACACACAAGCGGACTCAGTCTTTATACAGATTATGGTTGTGCTCGATGTTGCTGTGGTAAAGTGTAAAATGTTACCAGACGTTAAATAGCCTTGGCTCTGATAGTTTACACATTAATTTACTCTTGTGCAGTGCCATAGAAGAGGTTCTACTGAAACCTCAGACTTCTCTTAGCTTTAATTGGCAAACAGTTAATGACTTGCTGGTGAAGAAAGTGGAGAATTAAGCAGCTAAAGAGATATTTCTCCCAGGAGATGGTGGAGACCAAAAATAGAGCTAAAAGAGAGAAAATACTGGACTTACATTCATCAGATGGACTCAAAAACAACTCAAATGATGTTAATGTGCCTCTGTGTCTGCTGGATGTTTACATAGGAAGCTTGTTTACACTTGAGCTGTAACAACTTTATAAGGTATATATTAAAAGTTTCACCTGCAGCTTTAACAATCAACCGACTGATATCTGTACGACGAATCAAATATTTTTATAGATGTTTATGCATGTGACTTATCGATGGTTATTGTGTTTAAATTTTACACTCATTGTAAGTTATTGACTCAAAGTTCTACCACATGCCTAAATTGAATGGAGCAATTGAGCAAACACAACTACTGCCCTGTTCTCTTTTGTACTGTTCCAAATGTTTCAACATCCAACAGCGAAGGTGACACACCTTCTGTGTTGGTGGTCTGTGTTGGTGGTCGCTTCAGGTACTAGTGATACAATGAAATATGATTCAGAAAGTCCACTTTGAGTAACTGATTCATATGGTTGAAGGGTTATCAGATGCCAAAACACTGCACAGCATTTTATAACAATATGAGAGAGGATTTTACAAACTATGGATAGTTGTCAGGGTGACAATCTCTGCATTTGAATCTACGAGCAATGTGCGCTTTCAGACATCGGATCGGGCATGTTCAATTTCAACAAAAATTGCTTTTCAGTTTTCAGGGCCCCATTGCATCAGGACCCAAACTGTGTCAACCTCATAGAACTGGAGGAGGGATCTACCTTCTCTGACGCAGCGCTCACCTCAGTCTGATTTGTAGTTGCAGTCCTAAGAGTGACGAGCGACTAAAAACACCATGAAGCAATTCAAGGTTGTGATATTCTGCCATAAAAGCAACATCACTCGAAAGTCCATCCGCAGCCACATTTTCCAAAACTGTATTCTTCTTCGTCTTTAGATTCTTGAGCAGTATAAAAAGAATAGACTCCTTGTTACTTGCACTGTTTCGTCAAATGTGGCTTTGGGGCTGAAAAGAGTTTAACCCATTGCACCAACCACAAATTATAATGAAGTCTTCCCTCGTCTGCCTCATCATTTTGACAATTCTGGCCCGTGGAAGCGCTGGAGAGGAGTCCGGAAGGAGCGCCGCACCTGCTGCAGTTTGTAGCCCTAAGCACAGTGGGAGAGGGAGAGCTTCAGCAGTCCCTCCGTGTGCATCTTGTAGAGCAGTTTGAACTCGGCGGGCAGCTGGTGGGACTCCTGCCATTTGGTGGTGAACTTGGTGCCCTTCTTGTCGTAGTAGTGGTACGGCAGCTCCTTCCCCGTGTTGGGGTCCCAGCCGAAGGGCCAGAAGCCGTACAGGTGGATCTGGTCGCACATGGTCGACGCCAGCGTGTACATCAGGATGCCGGTGCTCAGGCGCTTCGGCGACAGCTGCTTGGTTTTCCAGTAGCTGTTGAGCACAAGTGAGGAGAACAATTATACATTAACGGAACCTTAGATATTTCAACGTGGAGTGTTTCATTGCATTCACACCAAATCAGTCAACAATCATCAACAATCTTTGAACGTGGGTAGTGCACCACGCTTCCACCTGTTATTAATATTATATCTGGCCTTGATTCATTTGATTTACATAACTATATATGGTGGAATACACAAAGCCTTTCTGCATATTTTCGTAGCTTTCAGACATTTGCGGTTTGCAGCGTCTGTCCACACCAGGCGCCAACCTCGGGTTCTGCCGAGTAAAGCTAATACAGAAGTGTCTCAAAACTTGCATTGGGGCGACCGGCGTCACTATGTCACTCCTCTGCATTCCAAATATGGTCACTTCTATTCATCGGTACCAAAAAAAACAACATGGTGACGGCGGTAATCCAAGATGGCAACGGCGAAATCGCCAAACTCGAGCCTCGTAACAGCAGTCCACAAACCAATCGTGACGTCACGATGACTACGTCCACTTCTTATAGACAGTCTATTGTCCACACCAGGTATAAGATCCCCCCGTTTCCTTAGGTTTAGCCCATGTACTTTCCCCTTAGGTTTTTAAGTAAGGTGAATTGTTACTGTCAGTCACCAAAAATCTGATAATAAACTGTTGACAGCAATGATTTCAGAATCTGAGAAAAAAACAAAAACCTAATATGACTACTGCTGATGTTTTTTATCAGGCAGTCCTGCTCCGTAGAAACACAGAGGGGGAACTCTCCAAACCGCCTCAACAAAACCACCTCCCAAGAGTCCTTGAGGTGCTGAAAGCCGACTGAGCTGCTTGAACGCGGTAATTCTTCCAGAGCAGGTAGGTTTAATGGGATTGGTGAAGATTAGGCCGCTACTGTACGAGCGGCCTAATCTGCTGCAACAACACTAAGCACCGGACTTAAATCCCTCTCCAGACACACACAGTCCCAGCTCTGTGCCATACCTTTCACTAAATAGCTGTTTCCTTATAATCTGGCTTTGGAGCCTAAATCTCCTCTTTGCCATATAAGAGTACAGCTCAATACAATGCAACCACACTAACTACTACAAACAGGACAGAGATACATAGGGACATAAAACAGACATAAAATAGAGCGAGAGAGAGACCGGTGGACACAGGTTTTTACCGAGAAACAAATGTGTAACATATGTGCTACCTTTTATAGGACACAGCATTGACCATCTTTACCAGGTGTAAATGTGTCTAATTGTGTGCAAGACAAGCAGAAAAATGACTGAGAGGTGCAGTGAACATAGTTAGAATTGCACCGATCGATCATCAGACTATCGAAACCGGACGTTTTCAGTTGATCACTACAAAAGTGACCGGTTGGTTACTCTCACATTTCATTTTCTTTTTGCAGGTTACATTTACACGTGTGCTGCATGATAGTTTTACGTCGGCCCACAGCAGCACCAAATTAAGCGGCGGAGGAACAACCTTGAAAACATTTGGAGTGACTAACTTAATCAGGCAGTTGTTGTATTGTAATTCATTCCCATCGTACTGGTCAGAGTCATCACAGTGACCAGCTCGTCTGCATGGAGTCTCTCCATAGCACAGTCCTGCTTATAACGGAGCTAACGGCTAACGTTAACGGAGGTCGACTTAGCTTGCATTATGATGAGTTCAAGTTGTATAAATGAGTATTGGGGGAGGTAAATTATAATGCTATCATGATGTGTTCAAATGTAATCAGTTTACACAGACTTGACATTATTTTCCAGACGAGTGAAAAAAGTTAGTCTGGAGCCTTGCTGACAATTATAATTCTCAGAATGAAAATCGGCCAAGAAAATTGCAATGGATGCATCTCTTAACATAATCCAAACAGCAACTTTGCATTTCCCTCCAAAACACATTTGGCAAAAACCACCAAGTACTAATTAAAGTGGATTTTTGTGAAGCTGGATTAGGTTTGGAAATCCACATTTTCTTTTATCATCAAAAAATCCTATTGCATTAAACTATTAAAAACATGACAATGAGTCACACTGTTGCACTGGGTGGCATGGTCCTTCATTACAATGAACACACTTTAGTTTATTTTGACTCAATACACCATCCTGCTGCTGTTAACAGTCAGCACCAAATGTGTATTAATCCACGGTTGAAAATAGTCCCCAAGAAATGCACTACTATAGCATAGGGTACACTGGACTAATGCCATTCCTCAATTTGTTAAGGCGGCACATGGCAGACCCATGTCAATAACATCCGCCATCTTAATAAATGACGTAGCCTAGTGTAAGTTCATTCGGATTCTCCGCTTATCATGGTGTAAATGCAAAGGCTCATGTTAAGATGTCATTATATAATATTAATAGAGGGCGCTTTGTTGTTAATGTACCGCAGTCTTACTGGGTGTCTTACCTGTTGACATATTGCATGATGTTTCCGGGCCAGGCCAGCTGGATTTTCAGCTGACCTCGATGTTCCACGAAGAAGTCGACCAGCGTCCTCGTCACCGTTGCCGATGTGTGGAAGAAAAACGCCGGGATCCACAGTATGACGCCGTCAAGCTTCTTCAGGCTCAGGAAGAAGTTGTTCCTGTCCTGCACAGTCAGTAAATTGTTGTAGTATTTCTCCAGGATACTGGGGTTAAAGGTCGTCATGTTGGTCCGCCGCCCGACGTCCTTCTTAAAGATCTCGGTCGGCGCAAAGTTGCATCGGAAGACAAAGTCAAACTTCTCGATCTGGGTGCCGCAGCGTGAGCCGGTGAGGATGCCGCTGTTGCCGACCACGGCGCAGACCTTGTAGTGCTTGTTGAGGATCGGCGAGACCTCGGGGAGGAGCGAGCGGAAGTTCTCACCGATGGAGAAGACGTACTTGTGGCTGGAGTAGTCGTAGTGCATCAGCTGTCCGATTCGGACTGAGTCTCTTATCAGTGTGAAGTTGTGGGGGATGTCGATGTATTGAGCGATCTCGTTTCTGCAAGACATTTTTGTGGACACAATAATAGCAATACCTACACAGTATAATGCTGTTGGATTGGACAGTAGGTTGTTCCAGGTGGACAAAATATGAACCCTCCTCCTGAACATAAAGCAATGCAATGTATGAACACCACTGGTATACTACAGGTGTTGCTGTTAATATGTCCACCTCCTGCTAGTTTTAAAAAACAAAAACTGTTTTTAAATGAATAGATATCAAAGTTAAAGGCACAGTTCACCAGAATTACACAAAAATAAACATAAACCAATAACTTTTAGTACAATGTTTGTAGATTTTCCAATTTGTGATATCTGCATCTGAATTATACAGTATGCACGAAATGCGTACGAAATGCGTGACCCTTTAACATTAAACACAATCTTTCAGAATGGCAGAAAGAACTACTGAGCCACAAAAAATAGATTTAGAAATATTTACTTTTTTAAAAGTATGACTGCTCTTTAATGTTGCTTATCAATGAATTTAAGCTTAATTTACAGCTCTGCTCATTGTATGGTACAGCCACACCTTTAGACGAGACATTTGGCACAGCAACCAAGATAAAATGTAAACATAATAATGACAAACAGTAGATTAAAGGAAAAAAAGCCTATGGGGGGTTTAAACCCAGTGATGAACAGACCTCATGAACTATAAACACAGTAAAACCAGTTAATGCCATTTGTGCAATTAAATCTGCATTAAACGTGATTAATGTGCAGATTAAGCAGACTGTTGATGTCGATGCAGTTGTTCTCTTGTATTGTTGCTGATATTGTTCTTCACCCTTTGGCCCATACAAACCTGATAAAACCCCATTTTGTGATATTAAAATACATCAAAGTGAGCATTTTAATGCTCTCTCTCATCTGATGATCAGTTTATCTGAACGTGATCTCAGCTCCCTGGTTGCACAAAATCTATTTCTTCTTCTACCAGGACTTCCACTTGACTCAGATTTGATTTAACTTAAAACTTGTAAGCAAAAACATCCAAGCCGCAACAATGAACAAATACATAAGACAGCGGACCTGAGACTTGATTTGAGACTTGCTTGGACATGACAAAAGGCTTGACTAAAAACTTGGCTAGGACTTGCCCTTAAGGACTTAACACTCACTCTAGCTTTGATAAGACTCAATTCTTGACATATATTTGTCTCGACTGACTTTAGACTTGACTTGGACTTGTCTCAACTTGACTTGAGAATTAACTTGGACATGTCTCAGCTGACTTGAAACAATACTTGGACTGGTCCCAGCTAACTTGAGACTTGACTTGGACCAGCCCTAAACAATGGCGACTTGAGTTATGACTGGGTTTATCAAGACTGAATACTTGACATTTACATGTCTTGACTGGCTTGAGACTTGACTTAGACTTGTGTCAGCTGACTTGAGACTTGACTTGTGTCAGCTGACTTGAGACTTGACTTGGACCAGCCCTCAAGAACTGTATACTTGAGTTAAGACTTCGTCAAGATTAAAGACTTGACATGTACTTGTCTCTGACTTGAGACTTGACTTGGACTTGTTTCCAACTACTTTAAAACCAGTGCTTATAGTCACTACAGCTGTTTGGGAAACAATCTGCTGATCATGTCTCAGTTTCAGTGGTTTGACTTTCCAAATTAAACTTTCATGCTTATTGTATAAAATAAAGACATTTTTTACAATATGTTCACACAAAATATATTATTCTCTAATTGAATAATATTTTCACCACTAGTGCTCACTGCTGTGAGCATGCTGACCTTCAGAACAGCCAAAATCCCACCACAGACAGAGTAACCTACTTCAGCTGTAGAAAAGCAGAACTGTTGTAGGTCCATTTTGAGGAGTTCTGCATGTCCTCGCTGAGAGCGTTGGTCAGAGGACTGAAAGCTGGATCCAGATACTTCAACGCCAGCTGGGAGCTACACAGACGAGGAAGAGGAAGAGGAAGAGGAAGGGGAGACACAGAGGTTAACCCAGTCTTGAGGTGTTCAGAGGAGGTCGGCTTCATCCACTTGCACTTTAGAATGTTTTCAGGAGCATTATAGCTCTTTTAAAACAAGGTGTGTACGTAATGCAAAAAATATCCTCATTTACCTGCATTCCAATGCATTAAAAGTAATTTGTCTGACAGGCCAAGAAATACAAACAGTCAAGTTATAAACAACCCAATACCCTAGAAATCTTATTGTAATTATTTGGAGTTGTGTGCAAACATAATATATAAATCTTTAGCAAATTTACTCCAAATCTGAGATAAGATTGTAACCTTTTTTGCATCCAAGCAGCAGCAATGATGCTATTGTGTTTTGTTTCTTTAGGAAACCAGCTGCAGTGAAAAATAGATTCAGACACTTTGATTTACACTATCAGCTCAGTGTAAACGCAGCCTCTTGTCTAGAATCAAATCAACCCAGCGTACTGTGGGAAGGTAAGCAATATGGCAAAAACTGTTGCAGGAATTCTGTCCATCTTAGCAAGTTGTCATAGTTCCTTTGAGACTCTGTATGTAGAGTGAAACATATCCCCAACAACCAAATTTGGTTTAATTTTCCTTCATTTTCGAGATAGTTTTAAAACAACCGCCCGCATCTTGAAATGCTACCCTGTTTACTGCATTTTAAGACATTTGAACTCCATGAGAAATCCAATGACGTCACCTTGTTGGTAAATTTAATCTCATTTAAAGACTGAACATGAGGTCGACCTACTTGATAAGATGAACACTGTTTTTTTTTTGCAGTGCAAGAAGCCTTAACTCTTCAAATGCTATAAGTGAAAATATAAAAACCGAGACTTAACCAGATTACCAGTGTATTAATTAACTTTGCAACCTTATTTAAATATGTCAGATTTTTGCATGGAAACCTTGACATTTTGAATGCATTTGACTCTTTATTGTCTATGCTGCTGTTTACTGGTAGCATTCCTCTAAACACAACATTCTCCGTCTTACCCAAAGTCAAATGAGAAAGTGGACATTGGTTTCATCGCTACAAAGAAAGGTCCGGGATGTGTTTAGCCTAGCTTAGCACAAAGAGTGGAAGCAGAGGAAAACTGATCCACCTTTCAACAACTGCAAAAGCTGTATGATTTACTTGCATCTTGTTTATTGAGCCGGCGTAGAACTATTATGTTGAAAATTAAACCTTGTGGTTTTAGCAGCAGTTAGTTATTTGCTCACCAACAACTGTTGGGTACAATGACTGTCCTCATGGTGAAGTCACCAAGTTTGAGGTCTGTCTCAACTCTAGCAAAACCAAAACCCAGCCAACAACCGGATGGATTGGTGACTAGCTTGTTAGCTAACAAACCGAGATATCAGAAAGACCCAACATCAGCAGGTCAATTGTGCAGCAAACGTTGGCTAGCTGGTTATATAGTTAGAGGATCGTCATACCATGCGTAACGTCATGGATGCGATTTTTCGAATCCTACCATAGCAAAAGTATGGCCTGTCCTACTCTGCCTCAGATTGGCTTGCCCTGATATTCTGACCCTAACCAGTCTCATTCTTCATGCTAAATCCTAACTAACCCAACCAACAAAGAGAGCGAGTACTAGCCAATCAGTTGCAGCGTATGGCGGGCCATGTTTTTTTGCTATAATAATTTAAAACAGTCAACTGGAGCCATGCTTTGTAGAGGTGTTAATGGAAGAGATCATAGTTGAGGTAATTGGAAAAGACGGACAAAGAGGAGTTCCCACAATGCAAAGTGGGTTTAAACAGAGATCTTGCCTTTTTAATACCAATATTCTGCCTTAGATTAACATCAAAATGTCAAGGTTTCAGGACAAGACTTAGCTATGGCAGACACAGCTGGTCAAATAGTATTTGCGAGTCAGCTTGGTTAATCTCGCATGAAGAGTGAAGTTGGTGGAATTTACTCAATCAGGACAGTTCAGACAGCATCAGAGGTTTGATCACTGAGGAGGCTCATTCAAACATTCTGTGATTTATACTGTCCTGCATGCTAAACCCCACCTCTGTGATGCCCAACCAGTCTAAGACAAACCTTAGAAAGTATGTGTAAATACTGTTTGACCTGGATCTGATGGCAGTCAGACCTCCAGCAGATAATTTTTGCTATTGCACTGTTCGCCATCTTTGAAGCCAGTGGGGCTAAGCCAGAGAGGTGCAGCGTTGAATCCGGACCAGCATAATGTACTGTAGCTACCAACTTGAATTTGCCAGAAGACTACAGTGGGAATACTAAAGTTGAGCACATTGCAGTTGGGAAAGATCTCTCTTTGTATCAAGACTTGGAACTGGATTTTTGTATTAATGCAGGACATTTCAATCAACACGTTCTCACTCCCAACTCATCAAACACCGACACAACGTCAGTGGCTCTCCACTTCCAACTATGACGCTCTAGTTACCCCTCTAGCGTCAGTTTTGGACGCGTCAGGGACGGAGTGTCAGTTTCCACTCGGGACATGCATAGTGTTGTTTCAAAAATAAACTTCCAATGTGGGTTTACTTAGTATTTAACTTTACCTATGCAAAAAAACTACTTGGTTAGGCTATGGAAACAAAAGCACTTGCTTGGGCTTTAAGTACACAAGTTACTTTATAAACGTACGGTCAGAGAAGTCCACCTTGACTTGGTTTCACACGGAACATGAACAGCTGTCTCCTGGGTGAAAGTCCTGTGTTTGTTTGACGTGTCCGACCTACACGCAGAATTTTCCACTCTTTATACGTCAGTTGCTCTGACCATCCAATAATTTCACGTTACTGTGAAAACATCTCTTTCAAACAACTGTATTTTTCAGGTTTGTCACCAAAAAACGTATTTTGCAATGGGTTTACATTGGAGTTTGTTTAAAAGCTGAGTGCATCTCATACAGATGCTAAACGGTGCATCAGTGTAATTAAACACTTGTTAACCAAGCTGCCATTTTTACGAGTTGGGAGTAAGAACGTGTTGTTTCAATATATTTCGGATTTTAAAATATGCTACATATTTATTATTAGCCTTTATATGTACACGTTATTATCTTGCATGCAGAAGATAATAACCAAGATTAAGATTTATAAACAAAATTTTGGAGGCCTTTGGGGACTTCGTTACTAATCCCCAAATATACAGATGATTCATGTTAGTATCAAGGAATAGAACCTTGAATAAAAAATAAACTTGTGTCAAAGATCAATAAAAACGTATTTACTACTGCAATCTACTGGAATAATCTAATGCAATCATCATATATGTATATCACATATTTTATTTTTTATTTTTAACTCTTAGTATTCCTCTTAATTCTTTATATCATGCTGTTTCAAAACCAACACCACACCATCCAAAAGGCTTCAGGGTAAATTCAGGGTCATAGAGTCGTTGCTGCAGTATCAGATCACTGATGAATAGATAGATAGACAGGTTGATAGACAGGCGATAGATCAATAGATAGATAGATAGATAGATAGATCAAGCTGCCATGAAAAAATATGAATATTAAAATTAAGGAAAAGGAAAGAGAGTATATCCTTGTCTTTTGAATTCAAAAGTCAGCACTCTATTCACCTCAGGTCAGGTTTGCGAGGCGGCCTCTCGCTGCAGGAGGAATGTAACACAAAAACAAAAAAAATAAACTCTTTTATCTTCATCATCACCAGTGACTTTAAAATGACATTTATGGACAGAGGAAAACCTAAAAGACTTTATAGTAGGCTGTATGAAGACCTAGCATGCAGTGGGAAAGTGTGTTTCAAATACTTACTTGATATTATATTATTGTAACAACTAAACACTTATTGTAATATAACAGCTCGACTGGTGGTCATTTGAGTTTTTGGCCCTTTTTTGTTGCAATTACAAAGTACTACCAAAATAAAAATGCAATTATTTCGAAAATCAAGCTTAGTAGAACACATTTCTGGTCACTGGATGAGTGAATACGATGTGATGGTGAAATAGCAACAGCAGATTTTCAGTCACAGTAACTTTATAAAACATATCATATTTTCATAGTCGCACATTTGTTTATCTCGACCATTAGAGGGCTAAGTTATACTGCAAAAACTATTTGAATGGTGGTGTATGAATGTGCAAAAAATTCCCGAAGAAGGTTTTGCAACAGTAGGTCTGGAATATCTCGACATTAACAAAATTGATTGGCACAAACAAAATTGGTACAGACATTCGTGGTTCCCAGAGAATGAATCCTGATGACTTTTGAGATCCTCTGACTTTTTATCTAGCTCCACAATCAGTTCAACAAATGTGGTTTAAAGCTTTAACTTACAAACCCTTGTTAAATGTTTGGTATTTTAAAGCTATGCTAGCATTGTGGATGGCAATGTTGTTCTGTCAGTTGGTCCACCACTGTGGTCAAGATGGAAATATGTCAACGACTCGATGAATGGCCATGAAATTTGGTTTAGACATTCATGGTTCCAAGAGGCTGAATCCTGTTGACTTTGTTGATACCCTGACCTTTCCTCTAGCACCGCTATGAAGTTGATGTTTTTATTTTTGAGGAAAATATCTGGACAACTATTTTATGAATTACCATGAAGTTTGGTTTAGATTTCATTTTAACTGTAATAATTTGCAAACCTTTCATGAAGCCCCATCATTAAATCTGAATGTTAATTTCACCAATACTTTTGTTTATTTAATTAGTTCTTCTACTAGTTTAATTCCCTGTAAAAAGACATTCCTGTTAGCCTCAGCGGTACTTTGTGTTTAGTGCAGATGCTAACGTGCTAAACAAAGATGCTGTACATGGTAAACAGTATTCCTGCTAAACATCAACATGTCAGCATTGTCATTGTGAGCATGCTAGCATGCTGGCGTTAGCATTTATCTCAATGCACCACTGTGCCCAAGTGCAGCGTCGCACGTTAAATGAATAAATACGACCACACATTGTGGTTATCACGTTCACACATCATCTGTGAAACTTTTGTCCGTCATTAAAGTTTTCGGAACTGGTTTGATATTCTGTGTTTTTTCACCACTCAGAGCCACCGTGGATGCAAATGTCATCATTCAAAATAGCATCTGACTCGCTTTGTCTGCCAGCACAAACTACTTTATGATAAAGAAATGAAAGGATACAGCTATGAAGAATTTCAAGATCGATTGTGGCAGGTGATTGCAGAAGAGCTTAGAATTGGGGACGGTCGCAAAACGAGGGATGTAGGAAAGAGTAGACAGTAGTGATTGTGCTCTAGGCAGCTAAACGATAGCTTCTTGATCATTTCATTCACACATTAGCCCAGTTTGAGACTAGTGTTATCCATTACATTTATGTCATTAATTCAGTTTTGTCTTGTAGTGTGAAGTTTCATAACAAAGAGAATAATTCAACTTCATGGAAATCTGACCTTTAGAGTCCAGTGGAAATGTGGGCCTGATGGTGGTGCTAGATTACAGGTCAGGGGGTCACCGAGATCATTTGGAACATATTCTTTTTAATTGTATTCTGGCCAAACTCATTTGTCAGAGGAAAGACTGACCATCAAATGGACCCTCCATCAACTGGCTGCACCACATTCAGAGCAAAACCAAAATCTCACCACTCTCTTGATCGTGAACTCTCATTCTACACGACCACAGCAGGAAACTTGTCCATTGGAGTTGTTTTCCTTCAAAATTCTGCCCTCCTTCGCATCTAACTCACTCTGAGCGTAACCTTGGTCCCGCGGTGACAGCGAGCGAGGAGGAAAATGATTACAAGCGGGAAGAAAATGAATGCGGCTCTTATGCTGTAAATCAGATCCAAGGTCGGCTCGCTGGCGTCCAGAACCTTCAACAGAACGACACCGTTTTAAGCATCACCCTCCGGACCTGACCGAACAAGGCAAGAAGGACAAAGATTTACAGAATGATTTTACAAGCAGGTGTACTACAGTGGCCCAACTGAAATCTCTTTAAAAGTTTAGTTTATATTTTAAGATGAATGATGGCAAAATGTGAAAACCTCATTAATGTTTCCATGTGTCAGGCTTTGCCTGAAAAAAAATTAAATAATTCCTCTGCTTTTATTTTGAAGGGGATTTTTTATGCAGCGGAGTGCCGTCTATTCACACTCCTGAACAATATTTGCCGTTAATGCCTTGTAATGCTAATATCATCAGGGGATAAACTGAAAACTAACCCTCTGTCAAATGACACTATAAGTAGAGGAATTGAAGACATGTCGGATGACATCAAACAACAGACCACAGCTCTACTCCACTAAGGCAAGTGGCCATTTTGCATTACAAATGGACAAATCTACAGACATAACAAACAAAGCGGTTTTACTTGTTTACGTGAAACATGTGTGGGACGGGGACTGACAGGAACAATTTCTCTGCACAAGAGAGCTCCCTAATACTAGCTCCCTACTACAACTACAGAGGACATTTTCAGCTCAGGTTGAAACTGCACCACACAATTAAATTAAATACATTTGAGAAGTTGAAAATTTGGGTCGCGGCTTGTCATTAAGGGGTGATGGTGGGTCCCGCAGCCAGACCAGTTGAGAACCACTGCTCTAAAGCATTTGATGAAAACACATAACAAGACTGTGCAGAACACCGGTGTTTCAAACATTCCACAAAAACAAATGTGAAAAAAATGTTTTCGAGACTGGACGGAGATTCTCGCTCACGCTCCAAGAATGTAGCTTCTTGTAGTGTGAGCGAGAATGACATTGAGGGTGACATTTTTGACAGTATTTTAAATCAAGTGCAAAAGTCGGTTTTAAGATCACAAAAATATATATATTTCATTCCGTTATCTTCTGGAACTCCAACAGTTCACCACCTTAAAGACTGCATTCCCTGAAACTACCGTCGCACTTTGACTTTGCACAGCTGAAAAAAGAACTGTCTGTGATGTGTTCCATGGCAGATGTTCAGGGAAAGACCCATCTAACCTTTCCAACATAAAGGACTGTGGGACAACATGAATCAGCACCATGCACTCCTATGATTTTAACGCTTCCTGACATTTACTGCCCTCGAATTGATGAAATCATATGCGAGGAACACAAAAGGACAATACCGACGATGCAGCATCCATAAAAGCGAGTTCTTTTGGATCAGCTTTATGACCCGGCTAATCGAGAAATTCATCCAAAAGGGACAGGTTGGATTTTGTCTTCAAGTGAACGTCATTGGTGTGTGTAACTGAAGTTGTGTTGCTAATTTTGATACAGTGTTGCATCTTGTTGAACTGGTTGCATTTTGTTCCCCCACACTTGTTGTATATTGTTGTTATTGCTATAACTATAACTATTCTCATGCTGATGCTGCCAAATGAGGGAATCTGTTGCTTTTACGCCTAACGCCGACTTTTATCACACGTTTGGCTATGGCGCTTCTCATGCCTAAAATGCCAAAAATTTTGTTTTTCAAAGGCTAAATGCCAACAAATATGGATTGAAGCAGAACATTTCATGATATAAAAACACATGTTTTGGAGGTAATGTTGCAGTGGCATATTGAGAATGGTTGTTTTTCAGGCCTGTTGGCTGGTCTTTGCCTGTGGCTAATCTGAGTTTTATGGCGTTGTATAGGTAATGTTAATGGAAAAATACATTTATCAATCTCCCTTTCTTGCTCTTGCACTCGCTCGCTAAATATACTGCGTATGTGCAGGCATGGGAACCAAGTCCCCAGGAAGAGCACCAGGCTTTGAAGTAGAGGCCAAACAGTGGAATTTCAACTTCCGGGTCTGTCACATGATGCCATGTGGCCCAAAATGTCTTTTCCACATAGACCTATATTAGGAAAGAGACGTCTGTAAATAAAAGATAATTATTGTTGAGGTAAATTAACTTCCCATAACAAAGACTTGAATAGCTTTTATTTAAATCATTAGGTCCTAAAAGTTGTAAAATGCACAAATAACTGAATCCAGAGTTATTTTCCTTCCTCCCATTCAAGAGTTCCAGAACAATGCTGGACCGAGGGCTGGGAGGCGGGATTAAAGGAAACACTAGTGAGCTTGCTTTATGAGTATTTTTACCTGAATTTTATACTCAGAAGTCTAACTTATTATTTTGGCTTCATGCACCAATGAGCATCTTTCATAGGAACCAACGGGGCGCTGCCTCTGATACTGTATTCAGTTCTCTTTAATATCTAGGTTCCAACCATGGATGTATAAAGGTAGCCTATAAGCGGCCGGGCAGTTCTTGTGCAGTAGCAATAGAATCCTGCCGGCGCCACTGTCTTGAGACCCAGTAGGCTATTTTTGTTAGTGATGTGTTTTTTTTGAGGAGGTACTAAAGGCCCACTTCTAACGCTCAATTTAAGGCTCAATTAACTTGAGCAACTGTAAAAAGTTTAGTTTTTCAGTATCGAAGAAGTTTAAACAAATTTATTGATATACATTTGTATTCATTAAATCCTTTCGAAAACATTACTTCATAGAAGGCATAAAATAATTGTAAACATGGCAGCGAATGGACTCAAATAGACGGAGGAGTTGTGAGTGAACGAGCTGATCTAGTTCACAGCTGTAGGATTAAGTGACAGATGCCCTATTTTCTTTCAGGCTGATACACACTCACAGAAAACACACTGACATGTACTACATGTACTGTAGACCAGTTAATCAGGGCAAAGCTGTCTCCTCATTTAAAAAACAAATCAGCCAATCAGTGTCATCCACCATTGACATGACAGTTACAGGCGTGATACAGAGTGAAGCCAATGCGGAAGTGTCTTAAAACTTGAATTCTCTCTACCGACCAGCAGGCTCCGAAATGTCAGTCCACAAACCAATGGGTGACGTGAAGATGACTACGTCCACTACTTATATACAGTCAGCTATGGACAGATAGGGTGTCTGATTATACTCTATATTTATGACAAAATATCAGAAAATATTAACCTGAACTGATCCTGCGGAGACATATTTCAATCTTTTTAATAACCGGAAGTGCAAACCGTAAGCAAAGCATCAGCTGCTTCATCTTCTCTTTAAAATAAAGTCTTGTGGAGGAAGCTGCTGATGATTTGAGGTTATTAGTTGTTATTATTATCTCCTCCATATCGGATGACATTTTAATCATGAAGAAGTCATGAATTCAGATATATATTTACGATGTTATATTTAATTAGTTGTCTAGCTCAACTAGGCTAAGGGTTTAGGCGTCTGTATAACCAGGGGCCCATCATCTCATCACCCGTTTGTGGTCATTGAAACTTGGTCATGTTATTTAGCACTAGGGATGGACCCCGAAACTCTGTTCTAAAGGGGAACCGATTATACTGTGGTAAAAACCCAGAGTATCGATAAGGTCCGGCGTTAATGGCTCCGCTATCGGTACTTTAGATGTTATGGAGTGAGATCTTCGCTGAAAAAAGCAGCCTTGCAAACCTCTCTCTGTCTCTGTGTCTGTCTTTGCACGAGGGGTGGAGTTCTTCTTTACTCTGACACATACACCGCCTCACAGCATGAGACACCAACCCAGTCGCACGGCACTTCGTAAAATAGTCACGAAATTTAGAACAAAAAGATCCAAAGTGTGGCTCAGTTTTCTACTGTTTGTACATGACATTACATTACAGTCATTTAGCAGACGCTTTTATCCAAAGCGACTTACAATTCAGATTCTATCACATTCATACACCGTAGGCACAGCTACGGAAGCAATTTTGGGGTTAAGTGTCTTGCTCAAGGACACATCGACATGCAACCGGCGGAGCCGAGGATCGAACCGCCGATCCTCTGATTGAAGGACGGCCCTGCTCTCCACTCCATCCTCACTGTAGGTAACGTTAGTGATGCCATACGGAGTTTGATCATAAGAACAGGCTAATAAGTGAAAGCCAGTCGCTTAACCAATTGTTTAGCTGTGATAGTTTTTTGAGGATTTGGAAACTTTTTGTAGATTGTCAGGTTGAGCTGCAGCCATGACCTTTCATATTAGATCCAATGCTATAATTATCGGAACAATACGAACATTCAGGCTTCCTTGTGCTGCTCAAAGGTTAACTGCAGATATAAACGTTAAATAGAAAAAGACGATGAAAGACATTTATTTGGCGGCCGTAATAAAAACTCCTGCCACCCACCTGAGGGCCCAGACCCAGTGTTTGGGAAAGACTGTCGTTAAATATAAGAAACTGTTTTTAAAACATTATCATTGGACGTAAAAGTTTTGCAAAAATGATCTAATTTCAGTGTTCTGTCTGGCTGTAGGGTTGCACAAAGTTGGAAGCACATTATTTTGTCTAATACATCATCATTGTATGCTGCAGCATTACCATAGAATACTACTGGAACAGTGGCTCCCAAACCATTAAAAACAGCCGCGGAACAAAAGCACACTTATGTCGATACGGGTGCTTGGCCCTATAGTGTGTAAATGATGAGAGTGAGCATTTTAATACTTCATGGTGTTGGTCCGAATTAACCAAACGATAGGCAAAGCACAGCAGCAGAGTCTGAGAGCTGCCGGGCCTCACACAGCACAGAGGCCTCCATCTGAGGCGGATCACTGCTGCACCTATTCAGGAGGCAAAGTTTACGTGTTTAATGGTTACATTGCTCCACTCTTCCAGCACAAACTGAGAGAGGAGCGTTCATCTGGGAAAGTATATGTAAAAACAACAACAGTAAGGAACATCATTTATGAGGATTTAAGACAATCAATGAAATGGCACATTAGGATGCATGCACTCTAGGTCACATTGAGCTGTTTCTTTCTACCATGTCAGCATGTACACACCTAAAAGCACTAAAAATACATTCCAAACACTCAGCTCTACAGCCGACCCCCCCACCTCCGGAACTCACCGAAACCCCGCGTGGAACATGGACATCCTGGGTCCTCCGTTCGGTCCGTATCTGGGGGTGCTGAGCAGAAAGTCCTTCTTGATGGACACGTAGCTGATGAGCGACAGGATGAGCAGCGCCACGCTGAACATGACGAGCCCCAGCGCGCTGACGATCCGCACCATCCTGCCTCTCTGCGGACACCGGACTCCCCGGGCCAGAGGAGGATCACCGGGCGGCCAGGACGAGGAGACGGCGAGCACCCAGGCGCACCGCATCAGCGGCAGAGCGAGGGGCGTGGACGCGGAGACGACGACGACGACGCGCGCTTCACGTGGATTTCAGAGTCCATGCGGGGAGGAGGAAGAGGAGGAGAAGGAGGAGATGCGGTGGCGCGGCAGCGGCGACGCATGGGCGGCGAACAGAGGGCGCAGAAATGCAAAAGGCCGCACAGGCGAACATGGACGCGCGAACCGCGGATTTATCGACGCGTTTCAACGGAGGCCACGGAGGCTACGGAGTCCACGGCTGGAGCCAGGAGCGGAGAGCGGGTGGCCGCGTGTTTTTGCAGCCGATCTCATGACCTAAGAATAATGAGGCGAGGAGTTTGCGACGCGTCAGCGGAAGAAAACGACGCACGCAGGGAGAACGGAGTGTGACGCACTGGCGAGTCCGCGCATCGCAGAATGGAGAGCAGAGGATGAAGGAGGAGGAGGAGGGGGGTCTTAGAGGTTTCTCTTTTTCTGCAGGCTCAGATCACAGCCTGTGTCATATCCTCCAGGCTGAGAAGTGACGCGGTGACACGCGGCTTCCTGCAGGGAGGAGAAGATGGTGGCGCCCGGCGGATGCTGCTCCCTTTCCTCATCTGCATCCTCGGCGCCTCTCTCTCCCTGACTCTCCCTCTCCTCCCCCTCCTCCTCCTCCTCCTCTCTCCAGTAGTCTAATTAATGAAAGCGGAGCGTGTCGCTTTAAGTTGACGCAGCTGTTGTATCGCGGTAATCAGATGAACGGCAGCATCCGAGGCGGAGCTCTGCGTCCTGATGGAGGCAGAGGGACGCAGCAGGGGTGGGGGGGGCTATATGTTGTTTCCTGTTCAATATGTATACCCATATGTTCAACATTAGATGTTTTTTTTTTTTTTACAATATGTGACTTTAAAATGTTATTTTGTGTTATGAAAATGCTTAGAAGTATAATATAAACTACAGCCCTGTAGGGCAGGGGTGTCAAACTCATTTTCACCCTGGGCCACATCAGCATCATGGTTTCCCTCAAAGGGCCGGTTGTAAGTGTAAGACTGTATAACTGTAACTACTCCTAACATATTGGTAAATAACTGTCTCTGCATTTAATTATTGTTTATTCAAGTGTTAAAATATTGTACATGCAGTTATATAAATGTAAAATGATATTTAAACACATTTCTGTTATTATAACTTAAATCATTTTAATTTAGGGTTAAGAAACCCACATTACTCTATCAAAGATCATGTCACAATCAGGCTTTGCCTTGGGTGTTTTGTGTGGTTTTCTGTAGCTCCTCACTTCCTTCACCTGTCCCTAATCAGTTCATTCAGTGCACCTGCCAGTCACACTCTCCCTCATCAGCACAACTCTCCTCACCTGTTCTAGTCACTATTTAAACCCCTGTCTTTCACTCACTCACTGCCAGATCATTGCTTTGTTTCCTACCCGCCCCCCTTGGTTTGCTCTTCCTGTTCCCGGTCCCGGCTTCCCAGTCTGTCTGCCCTGTTTTTGTCCTGCCGGATTTCCCCCCTTGTCTCGTCCTTGGATTACCTGTTTTTGTTTCGTGAGTTATTAAAACCCTTTTTGTTCACTACTCTGACTGTCTGCATTTGAGTCCTCATTATGTCCCGTGACAGATCAAACTATTAAAGAAAATAACAAAGACAAATATCATCAAACACAAGTTATTACATTAACGTTGTTCAAAGCTATTTTTGTCACCTCTCTGCATCACTAATGTCCCTCCCTGCTGTCGTCCCGTGCATGGCAGCTACATCCAAGAGCTCCTCACTGAGTCAGGTCTTATAAACATGGATAGATGCTCTGTGTCCGTGTTGTCTGTGCTTTCATCAACAGCTAATGAAGAAGACGAGTACCTGCTCGTCTCTGAGCTAGCTGTGTTGTTAGATTGCTGCTAGTTCCTGAACTCGGTCTGCGATGGTGTTTCTTCACAAACTGACATTTGTAAAAGTCTGTATCTGGTCGGAGCTCACCTGCTCACATACCTTTAGCAGCACTGGGCTGTAGCTTCTGTAAATATATTCTGCTGTGATTGCAGTCTGCCTTTTAATTCTTGGACAATTTTATGTTTTTCTTGGAGGCTAAATTTAGCTCCGTGTTTGGTGTCAAAATGTCGACGTGAATTGTATTCCTTCATCACCTACACCCATCATAACACAGAAGACAGACCCGTTTTTCTCCTTGAAGCACAAACATGTATTCTCTTTCCCATCTTTTATTACATTTTCTTCCCTCTGCATCGATTCTTCTCTTCGTGGACATTTTGGGATTATTTGTCGATCTTTTTCAACTCAATCACTTGTTGGAAAACCTCTTTATGGTCTGTTCCCTCTCCTGTCCACCTGTTGTGATAGTTTTAATGTCGGTACAGACAACATGCTGTCTCATAATTTCAACGTTCTCTCTCATAATTTCGACCATGGGGATACTTTTATTTTCAAGTCTAACTTTTAATTTCTTTTACAAAAATTTAAAAAAAAAAAAAGAAAAAAATCATTTTATTTTATTTATTTTTTTTGCTGGTGGGTTCGCGGGCCACATAAAATTACGTGGCGGGCAATTGAGTTTGACACGTGTACTGTAGGGTATATTTGTACAATAACTATCTTTGAATAAATGGTCAAACTTCAGTGTAAAGTTATTTCACTCTTACAAATGACAAGATAATGAATAGTGTTTAATGATAGCAATGCTGTCATTCATGCTATTTTTATCAGTTCATTGTTGCACATGCACATCGTATATATGTTATATATGTATTTGGTTATTATTACCAAATGCTTTGTAAACCTTTAAGGATTTGTTTGTAAAACAGTACAGACCAGGCATTTGTAACGCTGCAAACATATCCTGCTCACTAAGTTGGGGTTCATTTTGCAATAATGACCAGCTCAATATACATTACCCCTTACATATATCAGCAGACAAATATTTATTATATATACTTTTGATTATTCTAATTATTGAGGGCCTGAGGGATTGTTGTTTATCAGCTCAGTTCAGATCACTGTGATATTGAATTCTCCCTATTCCAGCAATTCCATTTTATGCTCCACACTTTGTCCATGCAGCATTGTGGGATTACAGATATAAGTGATGGATTCAACGTGGTAAGCTCAATCATTGCCGAGCATTTTACACCAAATGTAAAATGGACAGCAAGATGGACACATGACGACATCAGAGAGACGGGCTTCCATGGCTGCTCATATATCAACAGAGACCTTTCTACACAAGCTTAAGGCGTGATAGGACTTAACACACACACACATGCACACATGCACGCACGCACACAAAGGTATCTAAAGGCTGTCAAACAGACATACAGATTAAGATCCTAATGCTGCTCTTGCTACCACAACCACACACACAAACACACACACACACACACAGTAGCAGTCCCTTTTTTTCACAGTTAGTTTTGCAGTTTTTCGCCAGTGTTTCCAATTGATGCAGAAAACGCAGAGTTAAAGTCATGAAATGATGTAATATCTCAGCTACAAGTGTTACAGTAACAGGACTTTACTGGCAGTAGATGTGTGAAGGAAAAATGTGTTGATTTGTGGTGATTGAGTTGTTGAACAAAGTGTGAATATCATAGTTTTCTTTGCTGGAGACTGTCTTACAGTGGGCATTTTGACTGGTCATAACTCCAGCTATGTCCCTGATCCAGATCCACACAAGTAGGTTTTTGAGTGCGTACCTCACTTTGTTGCACATACAAACAGCCAACGAGTTTAATGCCAGACAGATTTAGCATCATTGTTATAATGCAGTGCTGCTGTCAGAGACATGGGTCCAGAGGAAACGGTATAGGCTAAGCGCCTACAACTATAACTAATTCAGTTACACACAACTAAACAATAACTTATTCATATTATATAAAAGCAGGAACTTTTTAAAGAGAAGATGGAAGAACAGAGAACAAAAACTAGACCAAAGAAAAGAGAAACAAAAGAAAGAAAGAAAGAAAGAAAGAAAGGGTTTGGGAATCAGTGTGGGAGATGAGTGTATCAGATAGACGAGAAGTAAAATTATACTGAAAGCAGCGAGGAAGGAGATGAGGAGAGATCGGGGATGAAGATATTGGCGTATCAGCTTCGGATTGATAAAACAGGCCATCAGGATTTATTTTTTCTTCAGAGAGCAGCTGACCCTGTAATGATGCTTCCTCATCCCTCTTAGCCCTAAAGAGTCACCAGCTGATGTGGACCATATGGACCACTATCACTTCTGTCATGTATGTAATCCAGCAATGCAGATAGTTTCATTGTTGTCTGGGTTTGAAATATCTACCATTGAGAGTTCTGCCTCCACCTAGTATGGTGAAGAGAAGCAGAAAGTTAATTAAGCTGCTCAAAAATTGTAACAAAAAAATTAAATAATATAAATTTATATATGCTATGACACTCAACATGGAGACTGAGGAGAGTTCCTCACTGCCCTTCACTTCTCACTTTACTTCATTTCACAACACTTTACCTCAGTGTGCTTTACTGCACTGCATTGCACACTGGATTTTAAACTTCACTGAAATCCCTGCACTTTATTTCACTTTATATTTTATTTTACTTCACCTCATTGCAATGTGCTTACCTTCACTTAATTTCTCTGCATCACACGAAACTAATACCAACACTGCATATTTACTCTTTTTTTCACTTTACTTTATTGCACCTCATTGCAATGCACTACATTGTACGTCTCTTTACTGCATCACACTTTACTTCACAGCGCTCAATTGCACTTTATTTTTACCTCTCTGTACTCCACTGCACCTCACCTCACTGGATTGAGCAACCTCCAGTTCTGCGGAGTGAAGCCGATGCAGAAGTGTATTAAAACTTGCATTCTCTCTACTGACCAGCAGGGGGTGACTCCTCCGGTTGCAAAAAAAGTCTGGTTGTATGGAAGTCTATGAGAAAATTACCCTACTTCTCTCTTGATTTATTACCTCAGTAAACGTGAAGCGTTGGCCATCAGGATTAGGCAACAAAAAGTGGTTAGGATTTGAAAAAACATCATGGCTTGAGTGTGTGCTTTTTGCGTAACTTAAGCTATGGACATAAACTCATGTGACTCAAAGACGTAGCATCACGTGACAGAACATCGTCAAAATAAATAACTAACCTTTTGGTTTCACATGGGACACAAACGCAGGCACCCTGAGTAAAAGTCATGTTTGTTTGACACATCAGCCAACCCTTAGTGGACTTTCTTACACAGTTGCTCGGAGCGCCTGATAATAACGCCGATGGGTTTACTTTGGAGTTAGTTGAAAGCCTGGTGCGTCTCATACAACCACTAAAGGGCGTCTGTATCAAGACGCTGGGGGGCCACTGCCCAGGCATCTGTACTTGACGTCCTTGGAGATCAGGCTGGTAATATAATCAGGTTAAAAGGTGATAAAATAATGAGGTTGAGCAGTGAAGGGGTCTCTGCAAGTACTCTACAGGCAGTAGCGTTAGCCAGCAAGTCCTGTGGCATGTTTGTTGACAAGTCGGCCAGCCTCACTCACTAATTTGCAAATTGAATTAGTTTGAATGTAAATGCAGAGATCTATGGATCAGACGTCATTATCGTATCCACATACAGAGCACATGTTAAAACCAGGTGTAAATAGGGCCTCTCTTTTGCCATACTATCAACAAGGACGAAATCATAAAATATTTATTTTTTGTATTTGTTTAAAAACACATATAAACTTCTACTGTGAGAGGATGACGTGCAGTGTTCCTTTTGTTCTTGCTCAGCCGCAGCAGTCCACTGAGCACTTCCAATAAAACCAGAATGAGCTCATGAATCAGGTTGATCATATTTTCATGCGAATTCTGTGATATGAAACCAATCAGAGGAGCTCACATCTCATGAAAGAGTCAATTAATAATCAATAGTCATTAGAGCAGAGGGAGGAGGGTGGACGATCAGAGGCTGCAGCTCCGCCTGAGCTAGAGGAGCGTGAAATTACTGCACTTTATGTACTATACACACACACACACACACACACACACACATACACACACACACACACACACACACACACACACACACACAGAGAGAGAGAGACAAGCGCTCATAACAAGATGTGGGTAAGCCCCAAGCCCCCAAACTTTAACCTGCCATGCATTCGCCAAATGTAAAAGATATAAAAACATTGTCTTTAGAATGCATAATGCCCCGTGGTTAACGTTGTGAAATGATTAGTTAGGTTTAAGCAACAAAACTACTTGTCCATCAGCACTGTAGTCGGTCACTCTCCCGCGGTTGGTCAGCTCGGTTCTTCTCAGAGCAGTAGACAGTGGAGATGACTCTGGTGACGACACTGCCGTCCAACTCCACGTCCCAGACACAGTTCCTGGAGTCGGCCCTCAGGGCCCCGAGTTCCCCCCTCTCTGGAAGAACCAGGGTCAGCAGGTTTGGAGGAGAAGAGCTCGAGCCTGCAGCCGGCACCATCGCCGCCGAGGAGACGTTGTGGTGTTTTCCATCCGGCTCATGTCAGGAAAGGGGTTGGCCGTCCAGATCGAACAGAAATATCTTTTGAATGGAATCAAAGGGAAGTCCTTGGAACCTGTGACGAGGCTGTGGTACAGGCTGAGGATGGTGTTGTCCATGGAGTCAATGTTGGGACCGCTCAGTGGACGGTTCCTCAAGTTTGTGACAATCAATTGAAGAACTGGTCCTGGCCTCTGCAGCCCAACTAAATGGAGAAAGGAAAAAAAGGAACATTAGTCATGACATCATCGCACTAAATAAAACCTGAACATTAATGACCTGACAGTTCACTTTACTGCAGGATTTATTGTGAAGAACCTTATTTACATGTTAGGTTATTCATTTGGTTCAAGTCCAGAAAACAATAAGTGAGCTTGTCTTTGTACTGTTATTATTAAAAGTACATTTATAAAACACAACATGACATCATGACAATAAAACAGAATGAATGAAAAATGTAAATTATGTTCACCACATTATCATCATCGTGGATTTTATTTGATGTTTGTACCCTCAGTAGTTTTAGGAGAATTCTTTCTCTCTGACAGCTTTCTCAGGTTCTTTTTGCAGGTCTCTGTCAAAGTTCATTCTCCCTTATAACACATGAGTGTATAACATCAGCTACCGTAATATTGTATCCTGTAATATTATAGTTTAAATATCTGCTCTGTTTTCAGCAGCTAGTCGTAGAGTTGTCGTAAAAATTTGTATTGATCAAAAGTAGATTATAAAGTTATATACTGCTCAAATGTTACCTTGTAAAATTTCGTTTTTGGGAAGAAGATATTTTTAAAGCAATATGAAAACAAGGACCTCTTTAACATTAGCTCTCAGCATCGTATAATCATAGAAGATATAAGATACAAGAACTGCATCGTAGTCATCGTGAGGTCACCCATTGGTTTGTGGACTGCAGTTATGAAGCCTTGAGTTTGACGATTTTGCAGTCGCCATCTTGGATTTCGGCTGTTGCCATGTTGTTTTTTCACAACCAATGAAAGGAAGTTACCGTATTTGGAATGCGGAGGAGTGACGTAGAGACGCTGTATACGTCTCTGGTAGCGACCTGTCAATCACAGTAAGCCCGCCCTAAAGCATACTCTGCTTTATGGTCTGTTTGACTCTAAATGGACCATAATTTACAAAATGAGCATCATGCTGTATTGAAGAAGACTTGAAACTAGAGATTGAGACCATAAACTGATGTTTACAATGTTTACTGAGGGAATAAATCAAGAGAGAAGTAGAGTCATTTTCTCATAGACTTCTATACAATCAGACTCCCTTTTGCAACCAGAGGAGTCGCTCCCTACTGAGAGACTGCACGTTTTAAGAAACTCATTCATTGGCTTCACTCGGCAGAACCAGAGGTTGCCGCCTGCTTACCAGACATATTTAACCACTAATGCCTATAGTTTCCTTAATCAGAGCATATTTTAACGTTTTTTTTAAACGCACTGGTATTGGTACTCTGTATCAGCTGATACACTATCGGGCAAGGTATTGAAATGGTATTGGAACATCTCTAAGTTTGTCATTTATTTTGAAGCGTGGATGTGAGTTGAGGTGGAACTCAAGCAGGTGAAGAACAGACAGCGGCTATAAATGAAGCCTCCGCTGAATGTCCAAGGTCACATTGAGGAATCCAGTTTCCACATTTCATAATGCATCATCCCTTCCTCCAGATTGAAGCTGTTCCTCCCTGAAGATGAGCTCTCTCCGTGAGTGTGTGTGTGTGTGTGTGTGTGTGTGTGTGTGTGTGTGTGTGTGTAAATGGCGAAGGTTGCAGTGCTTTGTTATGTCCACTGTATCGATGGAGGACAGCAGACAGACTGTACATCACTCAGAGTTGAGACAGTGACCAGCAATGGACTGAGCCCTCTATGTGTGTGTGTTTGTGTGTGTTTGTGCGTGCGTGTACATGTGCGTTCAGACAGCGAAGGACTGTGCTACAAAGCCAAATAGGCCAGACCTGGCCAGAGCCCTTCACAGACGGAGTTGGATCATGCTGCGGCTTTAATGACTCCACTGCAAGGCGCTAGGTGCAATTCCACAGTAGATCGGGACTGCCTCATAAGTACATGCAAAATGAACAAGAGAGCTTTTCTGATTGATAGCTTTTTTATTGGCCCTTTCGACGACCTCGATTTTCTTTCGGACCTCCTCCCATTAATATGCACACACCCTTTAGAAAATCCACACAAGATGAGCTCCTCTGACTTGTATGAGCCACTGTTAATATCGCCCATTCTAATTCCACTATGCATCTCGACCTGGACCATTAACAGTAAGACGACTCTTATTTAGACTCAGGTTAGACTAAAAGGCCTATTGTTCCTCTTACCTGTACTGTTATTCATCAATCTAAATTGTTTTGGTGTGAGTTGCAAAGTGTCTGAGATATCAGGTCAGGAAAAGTGCGGGCTCAATAAGTTGGAAGGCCAAAATACAGAGAAAAGTGTGTTTTCAAAAATGATATTCACACCAAGACCATGTTTATGTGTAGCATATTCACATGAAACCAAGCTGTATTTCTGTTTCTTCTTCCAAATCAAGGTTGTAGCTTTGTGTGATGACGATCCTTTTTGGAGTTGTATTATTTCCTGTAAAGTTTGAAATAAAGCTTTGAAAATGAAATGAAAATGTGAAAAAAATGTGAAAGAATTCACTGACCATGAGTATATGGACTCGTGGAATCGTTAAAATATGTTTTGATATCCTGGAAAAAGCTCATATATGGCACATAAATATTTTAACTCATTAAAAATTGTAATTTTCTGTTAGAAGTTCCAGACCATTCAATTTAAATCGCTGTTTCATATGTGGGCTGTTACACTGTTACTCTAAATGGTGATGTTATATATTTTAAAAACAACTAATGCTGCATTTTTGTGGCGTTGGAATAATCGGAAAAATTAGTTCCAGGTACTTACTGGTGCAGTAACCGATCGGGGCCATAATCACAAATAAATTACAACACATTGCTTTTGTGGCGTCCATGTTTTACGTCCACATTACGACTTAAATCTCATGAACACACAGACGTCGGAAGACATTGGTGTGTTCAGACCAACAACTTCCCAACTTGGGAAATGGGACCATCCGAGATGGGCACATCCTGGCAACTGTACAGATCTGAGTCCATTGGCTGAACTCTGACTCGGTAAGACTCTGGTCTGAGTTCATTGGCTGAACTCTGACTCGGTAAGGCTCTCTGGTCTGAGTCCATTTGCTGACTCTGTGTCTGCAAGGCTCTGGTCTGAGTCCATTAGCTGAACCCTGTCTTTGCATGGCTCTGGTCTGAGACCGGCGGCTACATGTCCAGAGGCTGAAAGGTCAATTCCTTTCTATTTCAGACTAGAGAAAAGATAAATGGGGGAATTAGGTGAAAGGAGATGTGCTGTAAAAACATACACTCCCCTCCCTCCCTCTACTCCTCAATCACCCATCCCTCCATCCCTCTATGCCTCCATTCCCTCACTGCTAGCCTTTTCCCCTTTTCTCTCCCTCTTTTTCTCTCTTTTGCTTCATCTTTTTCTCCATCCCTCACTCAATCCATATCTTATGGTCTCTCTCTCTCCATCCCGACCGCTTTCTAGCTTTTACTCCTCTCCTAAGCAAGTCTTCCATCCCTCACTCACTCTCTCTCTCTCACTTCTGGACCTCTATCATCCATCTTTTTTCTCTTCTTTCCCCTTTTCACTGATTCACCATACCTGGGCAAGAGAGAGAGAGAGAGAGAGAGCAGCTGTTGCCAGGCAACCCCAGCTGACCAACGAGGTGTGGTGAAGTGAAGGGGGGAGAAGAGGAGGGGGATTGTGGGGGAGGAGATGGAGGACTGGGAAGGAGGGAGAGAAGGGAGGAAGGAGAGGAGGGAAGGAGACCATATGATGGGATGGAGGAAGTGGACAGAGAAAAGACGAGGGAGGAGGAAGGAAGAAGAAAAGGGGGGGATAAGGTGGTGGTCACTGTTCACTGATTGCAGGAGTCGCTCCGGCCAATCAATTTCAGCAGGTGCGTGACTGGAGCTGTCCAGCATCAATCACACACACATACACACACACACACACACACACACACAGGGGAAAACTCATTCATTAAAGAGGAATTTGGGAACGTAACAAGGAGAGAAAGAGAAATAGCACAAATGTAACAGAGCGAAAGAGAAAGCAAGAGAAGAGTAAAGAAGGAGAAATAAAGGAGAAGGCCTCAGTTCAAGTGTGTCTTTAAAAATGTACTGCTGTCATCAAGCTGAACGCCACAAACTAATTCAGTTCATGTTTAATCAATCACGGTCATAACAATAATATGCATTAATAATCTGCTGGAGGACAGACAGTAATAAAAAGAACAACTTGACATCCTTAGCATGTCAGCAAAAATAGAAACATAGTAGTAGGTCCCATTGAAGAATACAGTTTAAATAGTTTACACGTAGTAGTAGAATTTGTTTCACTTTATTTTAAACATTAGTGTAAAGCAAACACAGGACTTTCACACAGGAGACCGTAGTTTGTGTGTCATGTAAAACCAAGTCCACGTTAACTTATTTTGTTTTAGTTTTGTTTTGAACATATAGTACTAAACTAACGCTGTTACTTTAACAACCAGAATTATTTTACATAACAAACATACAAAACATCCTAAACCTAACCTAGTTGTGTTCCCTACGTAAAGCATTTCTACTGAAATTGAAGCATTTTAAGCCACCAGCAGAGCTACGAGTGAGAACAGTCAACAACGAAACCGAGAGGAAACGAGTGAGAGACGTGTGTTGACCAAATTTATGGACCCATAATCTAGAAAACCTTTACGTGTAAGTGTTGATTTTTAAGTAAATTTGATGTTGGATAGAGATAGAGCAAGACCTGCAGCGTCTAAGTCTGAAAAATAAAACTTCTAAAACTTTCCACGTACTGTGTCTGTTTGAGTTCATAGAGGAAGATTTTAGAGAAGATCTTAAGTATCAAACACGACCTTTCATTATTAAAGGCTACTTTATTACTCTGTCGTATTTTTTTTAACTAAGCAACCAATCTACTTCCTGTTTACATCGACACCCACTCGCATGCCCAATGTACGTGAAGAGCCATGTGATATTCGTTTTCAGGCGTTTTAGTGTCGACGGAGATCATTTTGAAAACGATGCTGAAACGCCGTGTGGACGGAAATCGTTTTTGTTTTTTCGTTTACAAATGGAGTAGTGTGGATGTAGCCTTAGAGAGAGCATAGGGGCGAAATCTGATTGGATAAAAGCTCTACTTAAAACAAGCTGTGCTGGAAGCAGCGCTGCAGCACTGGAAACAGAGGAAGACAGTAGCTGTACAATGAGATAATAAGCTAATGGGAAAAACAATCAGAATACTTTTTGATTCTGTTTAGGCCAGCAGAGAAGGCTTTGCTGGCCCTCACGGCCCACCACTGGTGAAATTAATGAACAAGTTCCAATACTAGTATTAGGAGTAGTTGTAGCAGAGTTGTAGATAAAAATGTCTCCCTTCCTTCTCCCCCTCCTCTACCTCCCTCTGTCTGTCCCTGTCTGTCTCCTTCATTAAACTAAACGGCTCCCAGACATCAGAACCCGCCAGTTTTACTGATCAGTCTGTCTCTAAACAGTATTGATCCGTCCTTATACCAGCTGCCATTGATCTGATCTGTTAGGATGATTTTACCCCGTGAGATGAACACTGTAAAATATGACAAGCCCCACAAATCATTTCACTCCATCTAACCCTGTAGTCAGAGCAGAAGGGACTGTCAGTGATGTGTAAGCAGTGCAGGATCTCTTGTCAGACGCAGCTCTTCACAGTGCTGCGGCCCCTAAAGGTGCTGAAAGGCCAGAGACCAGCCAAACTGTATCCACCATTCTACAGGTGGTGGATACAGTGGTGGGATAACTGCAAGGTTATTTCAGGCGTCAAAGTAAAAAAAGTCCCTTTCATTTTCTCATATAGGCTACACTGTTAGGAGCTGATGACACCGAGGTGTGTCAATACAAGCGTGGCCGCTTCCAAAATGCCTCGGCAAAGTGCCTGGGGAAAACCAGCGTGATGCTGCACGCACAACCAAGCGATCAAATGTGATTGACGGGAAAGATGTGGTCTCTCTCTCTCTCTCTCTCTCTCTCTCTCTCTCTCTCTCTCTCTCTCTCTCTCTCTCTCAAAGACAGGAGCCTACATGAAACTATCACGACATGAATTGCCACGTCATGCGTGGCAATTCATAGGAGAACAATGGTTTTGCAGGTCAGAAATTTTAAGCAGGCGGCAACCTCCGTTTATGCCGAGTGAAGCAGACTTGAAAAAGACTTGAAACTAGAGATTGAGACCATAAACTCATGTTTACAATGTTTACTGAGGTAATAACTCAAGTGAGAAGTAGAGTCATTTTCTCATAGAATTCTATACAATCAGACTTCTTTTGCAACCGGAGAAGTTGCCCCCCTGATGGTCATTAGAGAGAATGCAAGTTTTAAGACACATCCGCATTGGCCTCACTCGGCAAAACCTTGTTAAAACCCTTCAGAGCCTGCAGCAGACAACATGTCAGATGAATGAATATCTAATACTGTACTGTACTATACTGTATTATACACTTTGAGATCTGAGCATTGACTCTGGGTGCTACATTTTTTACAGTGCTCCCAGCTCATCAGGTGGAATACACAGGGACAGTCCAATACATGAGGCAGAGTGACACTGACTCGGTTCATTTCAGAAAATGTAATGTGGGATATTTGATTACGAGATGATGAAGGTGAGAATGAAAGTAAACGTGATTAAGGGAAAGAGAGTGAGTGACACAGAGGAGTGTAAGGGAGGACTAGACAGTGGCTGAGATACAGCACAAGAAACAGAGAGGAGACTAAGTCTTTCCATAATTCACATTTTTACATCTGATTCATGTCTATCGGGTATTACTCGAATCCCAGAAGAAATCTTTTCATAATAGAAGATGCAATCAATGTTTGACCAGAACGCAGACAAAATTGAATCATTTTATCTAGTACAAAGAACACTTCCTCCGTCACCATGGCCTGCAATTTCTTTTTTTACGAATATTCAGTCTGGGTGCACAGGAATAAAAAGTCTAGAATAAAATAGTGTAGGTACAGTGCAAGATATGAATAAATAGTCCTAAATAAAAATTTGAATGCAGTGGTAAACAGAGCTTTGTCGCTCCGGAGGCTTTACTTCGGGTGCTTTGAGCTAAATGCTAACATCAGCAAGCTAACATGCTTTCCAAGACAGTGTCATAGTACTGGTATTTAGCGGTAATGTTTAACATGATAACATTTGCTAATTAGCACTATAACGACATAGCTCAGCTGATGGAAATGTACCAAATTGTATGAGAATCCAATCAATAGTTGTCAAGAAATATCAGTCAGAATGAAGAATGTCAACCTGCTGGTGGCACTAAAATGTCAGGGCAGCAGTACAGTGAAAGATTCCTGATTCTTTGTGCCAATCCATCCTGTAGACGGTGGCGTTTTTAGTTGGGATAAATTATGGGGCAACAACTACTTCGGACAGATGCAAAACCGGAAAATTTCACACAATTTCATATTTTGACGTAATTTGCTACTTCACATTAAACATGCTTGAAATGTAAGCCTTGTTGCTTCTTGAAAATCTTGACCACTTCCGCTTCTTCTCTAACAAGCTAGCCAGCATTTAATTCCCGGAATCCACTGTGATTATTTTTACCAGCTGTTAACCTGCAGCCGGTGGGCACCAAGAGTTTTGATCCGAAGTTTTTCTTCAGAAGGCAGTCTTTCAATTTTGGGTGCCATATCATTCTTCCGACGGCCCTTTACTCCAAACCCCAATAGTCCGGAAAAAATGGCCTATTGGACTGAAAGAACCATTTGTCCGATATGTCCCGAAAACCAACAGCCAATGCTCGGAAAATACAAACTCTCCCTGCAGTGCACAGTACATGGCTAATTATTATACAAAAGGACATATTTTTGGCAAAAGCATGACCCACCCTAATCTTCCTCTGGTTGGCTTACCCTGACATTCTTAAACTAAACCTAACTAATCTCACTCCTCATGCCTAATCAGACAAAGGCGACGGGTAATAAAAGGCAGAGTAAGGCAGGCATTCGGATATATAGGCTTTTGGTCCAATAGGACATTTTTCGGACTATTGGGGTTTCAGAATAATTGGCGGCCACCAAATTTGTTCTGTAGAAGATAATCAACATTATTCATGGTGACCAGTTACTATCCCCCTTAAATGAAATACTAACTTCTGACAACTACGAGCAAATGACAACAACTTGGCAAACAGCCAATAGAATTGCAGTGGGGCAACAAGCAAACAGGCCCACTTGGTATCCAATTTGGGCATGCATATTGTTGTTTTAGCACTTAACATCATGGACGTGGGGCTATCCCCACATAGTGGCCTCCGAAGCCAAACACAATTAAAACACCATCTTTAAACTATTACATGTAACCACTGACCTTAAATTGTTAAATACTGATAAATAATGGCAGAAACCGAGGATTTTTACGTTATGCATTAATCCAGACTTACATTAATTTCTAAGTTACCAATGACCATTAAAACTACACCACTTGCCACAAATGACCCAATTAAAATCACTTCTCTTGTGTGCCAAGCATGTAGGAGAACCACAGTGGCCCAAGTGAAAACGAAAATGGCCTATCTGGAGCCAGTGTTTGTTTTTTGTCCATTCTGGGCCACTGTAGAAACATTGCAGTGCAAACTAATAAAATAAATTGTCAATGAGCATTTTGAAACTTTGAACTGGATGTCGTCTGTTGCAAATGAGAATATAATATAAATATTATGATTCATAAAGCTTAGTATTTGATATGTCCTCCAGTGGATTCAAGCTAGAGACTTTGTGCTCACCAGTCTTCCTCTGCGTCCACTGAGGCAAATTCAGCCTGGGGGTTAAACAACAGAGACTGTGGACCGTAGGATGAATGAGAAACATATATTAATCATCTTCAGAGGAAATGACCTGTAAAAATGACAATCAATATCCATCCAAATATTAGCTCACACACGCCATCACTGCTCTGACATTCAGACTGAATTGTTAAATCATTGACTCCAACTCAGCGCCACATTTTAGTGGATATCAGTTAAGAGTGTGTTTTTCTGTTGACACACACCCACACACACACATATTCTTGTAGCTGCTTTGTAACTTTTTAACAGTTTAACAAGTTAAAGCATCGATATCCTGACTGTTTACTGGCTGTTGCTATCACTGACTCCTTTAGAACAATGGACAATGGTTGATGTATTCCGAGTTCCTCTGTCAGCTTGACACTGAGGATGCAACATTCCCTCTGGTGGCCATATGTGATGTCCTTGGCGCTATAAACATCTGATTCTTTTGGAGATATTCAGCGTTGTCCATCTAAATGTAAGTAAGTAACATGGTTAATTTATGTCTGTTTTTTATGGGGACTGATCATTTTTCATCTGATTTTGTGTTTTGTCAATGTTTGCTTGGTACCTAGCTAGCTATCTAACAATCTGCTCAGCTAATTATCAGAAGACATCAATTTGATGCAAACATATGACTGATGAAAACAGCAAAAACCTTTCATCCATCTTGTGGCTACTGTTGCAGCTATAAAACGGTGGATAACAATTGTTTTGAGCTTGCAATCTGTGTGTTCATCCCTTTCAAATGACCACTATCGCATACCAGTAGTCACGTGATCCATTGTTAATATAGAGATATTTATCATAGCTGCTTTGAGATTAGAAATACATTTTAAGTTTGTTCGCTTTTTTCTTAATATTACAGTATTTGCTTTAATCAGTTAGCTAACGTAGATGAACGTTGTGAAAGATCTGATTAGATCAGTTAAGAAGCTGACTTTCTGTCTTCTCTGTCTCTGGCTGTGATAGTTATTCAGTGTCTGAGTCAATCCCCAATCTAGCTGTGCTTCTGTTGTCCCTCAGTATAAATTAGTGATCAGTAGTGATTAGTGGAAATGAAATGCTAACTGACTCACTGGGTTGTTAGCATCCTGTGATTCTTTATCAAAAAATGAACATTAACCTGAAGACAAGGATTAGTTCTCGTACCCAGTAAAGGCGAACACACGGACATGACATTTCCTCTCCTCTCGTGGCCTCCTTTTTTCTCCTCTCCTCCTCCTCCTCCTCCTGAGATGTGGTAATATGTAGAGATGATGACCTATTGATTTCTGCTCGAGGGATGTTTGACAAGCAGCCGGCAGCTGGAACACACTCAGGTTGTAATCTCACTTGTTCAGTAATTAGCAGTTGACTTATTACACTGAGACTGAGTTCTGTGACACTGCAGGGCTTCAGGCAGCTGCTTTGTTTTATTTCATTCTATGTTATTTTTATGCTTTTTTTTTATATATGAGATGCATTTCCATTGCTTCAATTTGAGCCTTTTCCCACAGAAAACTTACTTCTGTCTTTTGTAGATGCATTTTATGTTATGAGCATTGTATGCATCTTGAGCTCCATGACATGGGTTCATTTATTGAATGGCTACATTTCGGTCAAGCGACTATCGCATGATTAAGGTTGCTCTGACTAAAACATACCCATTCCATAAATGTACCACAACTGTCGACGTGCGTACATTCATTTTATTAAGGGAGTAAGTAGAGGACTTCAATCTCATGCTTCAAGTCAGCATTTCAATATATATGTATTTACTGTAGACCACGATCCTTCCCGAACAATAACAAAGTGCTATGAGCTGAAAAAGTTCAAAAGCCTTTAATCAGATCGCTATTTCTTGGTGAAATACTAAAAAACATAAACAATGCTAGTACATGTTAAGGCAGACAGCTCTCTTCATTAAAAATGTGATCAAGGAAAATAAATTACAAATGTCAGTCATTGTTTCACAATGAATTCTGAGTGAACATCTTGCACACATGTTTAAGACTAAGAGCCATGCTTACTGCTCTGTGAGACAGCAGTGCTTCGGAAGTTGTTACATTTCACTCAGAACAATGAATGTGTCCTTTATAAAGAATATCTCAGGGGATCACTAAAGTCATCGGGATACATTTCATATTGTATTATATATATCATATATTATTATATATACTGATAAACACTTAATTAGTGGACAGCGCTAGACATTAAGACCCTGTCTGGAGAGATAGAAATGCCACTGTCAACACACACACTAACACAGACACACACATACAAATACTCCATATGACAGACAGGCTTTAAAACTTGCATCTAAATATTCTTTTCTTTTCTTTTTTTCCCATTTTGAAGTTTTTCCTGTTATATTCTATGCATGTCCTGATGTCACTGCTGAACACGAGCCAATGGGAAGGCTGGATTCAACCATATGTATCTGTATATTTAATCTGAATGAGGAAAAATGCATGTGTCAATGCAGAATTAAAGGGATAGTTTGGATGTTTTGAAGTGGGGTTGAATGAGGTAATTTACCTTCAGTAGATGGCGGTCGGCACGCCTCCAAACATATTTCAGAAACCTAAAAAAAAAATTCAGTATCAGTTCAAGTGTACGCTGCTCAAGCCTCAGGTGTTTAAAGGGTTAGTTGGGTTTCACCAAAGTAAAGAGGTAAAATTCCTGTTTTTTTCAAAGGAGTCTGGTAGCTTTGAAGCAATCTGTTCCCCGTCAGAAAGGGCTGTCTGACGGCAAGATAAAGCAGTGGAACTATTCTAAATATCGCGTACACTTAAACTGATATAGATTTTTTTCTGTGTTTAAAATAGGTTTTGCTGCTGCCCCCTGTACAGAGCAGTATTTCGCTTTGGTCCTCCTGTCTGTTTCTCCATATGGGGGCATGCGGACTGCCATCTACTGTAGGTAATACACCTGACTATGAATAAGTACCTCACTTCAAAACATCCAAACTATCCCTGGCCCTAGCCCTATTTGTAGGCCTCTGCTCGAAAATTGCATACCCATACTAAAAATAGTGTATTTCTCTAACTACAAGGTCTATTTGAATCATTTTGATGTTATAATAAAGGTAACACTTGTGAGATTTGTTCAGATGTGTAAATATCAGTGTATATGTTACTGGTTAAGAGTAAATGAAGATGGCACACAGCTCAAATTGAAAAGTTTCAGGTTCGCCTGAAAAAAAAAGCACTGAAAGCACGAGTATCTCTTTTGAATGATGCTAACGAAAGTTTAAACTCTCCCAAATCATCAAGCAAAATATGTGAACAGTCTCTCTGCAAATTCTGACTTTGATAAAGTGAAGCAGAACAAAATTAGAGAGGTTTTAGTACAGAGAGGTCAGGTGAGGTCATGAAATTGTAATTTTGGAACCAGCTGTCTATTGTACTTTTATATACTATATAACTATATATTTCACTTTTTTTTTATCACTAATAGTGTTTAATCTATCCAAATACAGCAGTTTGGCTTCATTTTGAGAGCCTGAATCCTCTCTGAGCCCTGTTTTGTGTATGTGGAGACCTATCTCAGCAGCCCATTGGTCGATTCCAGTGAATGAACCCTCCTTCGACGCGTCAGAGTGTATAGAATTGAGATGGGACAAGGTAGTATTGATTGACAGAATCGTTAGCCAGTCAGAATCAAAAACGCACCGTCCCTCACGAAGCGTAAAATCCGATACGCCGAGAGTCAAATCCCTACCCCCAGCTCCCCTAAGTTAGATTGACCCCTCTTTCTTCATGGAAACAGTTCAATGACAAACAGGATACACGTCGAACACATGTTTGAATGGAAATAACCGGGGAATTTATCCGTTCTCTTCACGAAATCAGCTCACGGTGAGGTGCATTTATGATTATTATTGATAAAGCGGTTTGTGGTTCTGGTGCTTGTTTGCTCATAGCTCTGTAATGGTTTCACGGAGAGAAATTCTGAAGATATCTCTGGAATCTGTGTCAAATTCTCTTGCTTTCTGATGTATTGGTGGTCCGTGTTAGCTTTTAGCTTTGTGTTCCTAGCTTTGTCCGGAGTGCGTAGCTCGCCGAGTCATGGCGAAAAATACGTGATATTGTGCTAAATCTTCTAGTTGATTATATTAGTTGTGTAGAATTGTGTTTGGAGTGTGTAAAATGGCTTACATGATATTGTTGCCCAGACTCTCTTCTTTAACTGGGTATATAACATGTGTGTAACATTCATTACATTCGTTTCTGAAAAGTGCATTCTACGACACTCTCTTCGCTAAACTTTCTCTCTGGAACCCCAAATGGTCCTCGCTCGGTACCCAAAGGAAGACATGGACACAGCATGACCAATACCAGGGCTATGAAAGTGAAGCAGCTAAATGGAACTCAGCCATCGTTCATTTTATTGTTTCGTACATGTGCTTATCCTTCTATGACACTTCAGAACGGCCTACTGTGCTGAATTAGCCTGATCATCGCACTGAAGTTCGTTTTGCTTCCTCAGATTTATTGTGTTCGTGTTAACTCACGAGTGTGGTGGTGCGTAAACAGGAGACAGGTATACGGCGTTAACGCACCACTGGCCAGAGGGATTTATTGTGCACCTATACCTAAAAATAGCCACAGACACGTATGAGTGCACATCTGGCAGAGTATGACCACAGTCAATCATGCTACAATCTTTTAGCTAATCCGTGGCCTGAATTAAACAAAAGAGACACGATCCCTTGACTTTATCCTTTAAGGCAATGTATTGTGCCCGAGTAAACACCACCAGGTTTCTGAGATATGTATGTATCTTCTACCGGCGGATGCTGCGTACAGTAGGAATGGTTATCATTCTCCAAAGACTTTGTGTCCGGTCCATTTCCCTTCTGTGTCTGCTGCTTTTGGACTGAGCTGCAGTGTCTGGTGGACAATATGGACTTTTTACTGGACAGAAGGTGTTAACAAGAGCGGTGATTATATCAGGGGACATCCGTTCACATCACTGTCTTGACTACAAAAGTATTTTTTTACCCTACTGTAAGGGGAGCCAGCGTCAGTTTGTCCTACTCTGGGGCATAAACATAGGCAGTGCAGGCAGTGCGGTAGCACAGGGGACTTGTGGGGTTGGTCGGGGGCCCATAGAAAGATCGGTCCCTTCAACAATGTGTTGCACAGAGAACTTCCCTTACGAATGATTGAGAATGCCAAATAGGAAATAGGCTTGTGTTCAAAGAAGACTTAAATGAAGTAAATCAGAGTGTTGTTTGAAGTCAGAAGCAATGTTCCCGGCTACGACGGGGGGCTTTTAATGGGCAGTAACAAAAGGGAGCACCATTGATCTGGCTTCCATTACATTTTAGAATCAGTTTTTTATCACTCACTTTTGAAGCACAACTTAGACTGGCCCCAGAGTACATAATTGAACTCTTAACACCCTAAGAGCCTTAATGTGATCTAAGATCAACTGGTTTTGTGACTGGAGTAGGTCAGGCTTCTACTGTCAGGGCTCCTAAACTCTGGAATTCACCTTGTGTAGAGATGCGATCATCGAAATCTGTATCCACTGTGCGTTAAAAAAACAGAATTGTTTTAGGATGCCATTTTTATAAGGGTGATATTTTTTACAAGGTGAAGATGTTATGTGTCTGTATATAAGATATATTTATATGTGGTGAATCGTGTGCACAGAGCATGCGTATATATGTATGCTCACATGTTTGTGTGAAGGCATTTATGCTTAAATGTATGTATATTTATATTTGTTCTTATCGCCTTTTATACACTTAACGATTTTACTATTATTTATCAACAGTTGCATTATTTTTTTTATTGTCCTGTGAATCACTTTGTAACATCTTTTTAGTAAAATGCTAATTAAATAAAGTTATTATTATTGTTATTAGCAAACCCATCTCCCTCATGGTTTTCATTTTTGGGGGTAAAATCGTCGGTTTACAATAAAATGTTATGCTACTTTACATAAACTATAAAAACTATAAATAAACTATCCTTTGTGTGTGTGTGTGTGTGTGTGTGTGTGTGTGTGTGTGTGTGTGTGT
>NW_022280046.1:8810774-8816660 GCF_004355925.1 Anarrhichthys ocellatus
GTGTGTGTGTGTGTGTGTGTGTGTGTGTGTGTGTGTGTGTGTGTGTGCGTGCGTGCGTGCGTGCGTGCGTGTGTGTGCTCTTCATAGTGTGCCCTGGGGCCCGTCGTAACTACGTCGTAAGGTTACGTGGTTATTAGTGGACTGTTTCTGTTTGAGTAATATGAAACACAGTTGTGCGGCAGTTGTTAAGTACCTCAAAATTAAAGTACAGTACTTGAGTAAATGCAATTACTGAAGTACTTACTTTTGTATGTAGTTACTTTCCACTAACTGAGAAAAGAGTGTTTGTGTGTGTTCATGTGCAATATAAAGACTAAATCATACACGCAAGTATACATAGGTGTGTTAGCATGTTCACATTTGTGTATATTCAGTATGTCCACAGCGCAGTGGATGAAAAAGTGTGTGTGTGTGTGAGTGTGTGTGTCCTCTAACTAAATGGACGGGTCTAATCACCTCAGAGGGAGGAACCTCTTTCCCCTTCCGCCGCCTCTTAACATTAACGGATATTAACGGCCCCCAACGCTCCTCCGTTTCCTACTGAGAAATGAAATACATCACTAATGGTTTATCACAAACACGGCTAATGCTTTATGCAGACCTCTTACCATCAATAAATGATGGCATGTAAAGGGGGCAGGGCTGCTGTTATGCGCCTAAAGGAGGGGCAAGTTGGATCAGTTTCAGATATTAAACAGAAAAAAGAAATGCTTGATTTGTCTCATTTTGTGGCAATGGGGTGATTAATCTGTTTTCGCCATCTGTGAGAGCTCAAGAATTCAGGGATTTTTTTTTTTACTAATCGGTGGAGAACACATTTAATATTAGTACATCTGATTTATGGAAACATTTGTCTGCTAATTGTACAGAGGACAACTCCCTCAATAAAGTAATATACCATTAAATTAGTTCATATGTTCCCTTATTCTACTAAATCAGACTCTCAAATTACTTATTAATCCCTTACATGTTTACATTATCGCCCTTCATGTAAGATTTGTAAGACTTGTAAGACTGTTCTGCATCTTAACTTAACAACAACAGTTAATCCTAACTTCTGTGTTTATTTCTGTTTGGGATCACAGACAAGCGTTGGAAATATCTTGTGTAAAATTTAAGTTTATTTTGAAAACTTTAGGACGATTGCCCCATTTCCTGATTTTCTACAATGGACGTAGTGAGTGCAAAGCCCTAATGAGAAGAAGATTTGAAGAAGACAGACATTTCTTCTAAAATCCTTTCCTATTCACCACATAGTGCACTATATTCCCTGTTCCTATTTTTTTTTAGTTTGACGTGAATGCCCTCAAGAATTCTCACAACGAGATGAAAACAGTCGTGTCAATAGAAAAAGACAGTGGTGAATTCCAAAAGGTCCACTGTTTGTTTAAAAATGTTCAGCCACATCTCACAGGCTTCATCAGCGGTCAGTGAATTGACTCCACAGCAACTGAACAAGCTCCATCCACTTCCGTGCACAGCCCAAAAACAGCTAGTAGGGGGACCTGTTTTTAGCAAACGACTATTTCCAAGACAAAGAATGACTCAATGCTGCTTTCTCTTTGTGAAAGTTAATTACTTTGTTATTCCAAAGTATTAATGATTGAAGTTCAAACTGATTTTTTTTTTACATTGTCTATATTTGATCCAGTTAGTTTCCGTCCTGTCCTCATCACCTACATGAGCTGCGTCTCCCTATACTTGCCATTGATTGGTTTGTAGACTGGCATGAGTCCGACATTGGCGTTTTGTCAATTGACCATTCGCTTAGCCCCACCCGCAACTGCTACTCCCTCAAGCTGTCAGAGCTACGTTACCACGGAGCCCACACTGTCACTAACTGCATTTCCTGCATATATTTTATCAAAGAAGCATCTACAATATGCGTATCCAGGACGTTAAACTCACTCAGCAGTGAAAATAGGTTCAAAAGATACGGAGAGAAGCTAAAGCGTACAGATCGCAGTGTGAAAGTGAACCACTGCAGCCGGATGAATTCACCGAGCAGCCTTCTATCGCAGTTTGAATGAACAGAGACAAATGAATGAGCTGATTCATGTCGTTGCAGACCGTCCGGATATTGGTCCGGAAGTGTGAACCATGAAGACAAAAAACATAAACAAAAAACTAGGACCACAGATAGATTTGATCCAGACCATGACCACCATACTCATTTTGGTTCGGATCAAACTGAAGAGTCAGAAAGTCCGGACCAAACGAGACAGGTGTGAAGGGGCCCATCTGGGCCCATCCTTCACCAGCCTGTTGGCACAGGACACTATACAATAAATAGATGTCTTGTACGCATACAAAAGTATACAATGACAGTATTATTTAACTTACATCAACTCCTGCAAGCAGATGAAAACTCTTAAAACCCAGCTTTATCCTTGAGAAGGCTGATTTTCAACACCTACACACACACATACACACGCACACACACACACACACACACAAACACAGGTTTGACCCTCACGTCCAGTGTGCTACATGCTCCCCTGTGTCCCCATTAACCCAACATCGGAGGCCGCCATTCATCTCTCCGCTCCCGTCTCATTCCCCGTAATAACATCCTCGCCCCCGTCGCCTCGTTTAACTTTTTCAATTAAAAGAGGAGGATCGCTCTATTAACCCCGAGCCGCCTCCTGCCATTTTTCCAGCCTAACGTTGTTTTGGAGAGGGCCGCGGGGACGGCACGGCCGGTCGTATTTCACCCCGAAACCGGCTCGTGTCTTCGCGCAGTGACAGCGAGCGGCAGGCGTGGGGTGAGTTATGGAGCCTCGATGGAGAGGGCAAATCATAAGTTTGTGTGTCGTCCTTTCGCTGATCTGTTGGGGAGGGAGACGAAAGACAGATAAATGAGGAGACTCTCTCCATCTGATACTGTGTCCGTCTCTACCTGTCTCTCCTGTTTTCCTTACTGTCCTGCCTTGTCATTATTTCCTGTCTCTACCTGTCCCATACTGTCCCTGTATCTGTCTGTCTGTCTTTCAGTGCTTCTCTCGCCGTTCCAGTTGTCTTACTGTTACTGTCTCACTGTTCCTGTCTGTGTCTCCCTGCTTCTGTCTATATCGCTGTGCATAGCGTCCTATATTAGTGTGTCTCTATTGATCTACGGAGCTTATATGTCCTTCAGTTTTTGAGTTATGACGCCGACATATTTCGTGTTTTTCACGCATAAATTCACGTTGTCGGGTCATTTAGACGTGGTAACGTTTTCTAGCAATGCTTGAATATGACAGCCCCGTCTTGCTGCTAACCCTCTCTGTCATCACTCATTTTGAATGTTAGTACAGTGGATCTCACTGCTGTCATAAACCTGAATTTTTGTTTCACTTGTCTGACATCGTTGTGATGTAAAATAATGATTTAATCTGCAGCTCAGCAGCTTTTGTAATGACTACTGATCTACATAGTATGCATGAGCTGGGATCAAATGTCATACTCGTCCAGCTGTCTGACAACAGAGACAAATAAAGATGTAAATAAAGACAATTACATGGTAAATTTGTCTGCATTAAAACACAGTGAGCGTCCCAATCAGGTAAAATAACGTTCCCATACAACTGCAATCTCAATGATGTGGTATATGCGTGGTAAATGTTGTGAATTGAAACAAAACAAACAAACAGGGAACACAACTACACAGTTTAAGAAAGAAAGCCATTAAAAGATCATGGTTTGGCTTACTTAACTGAAGTTCCGTGCGTAAAAGGTAGCGTTGAAATAAGACAACGTAATGCTGAAGAAAATACCTTTTCCCTCATTGTCTCGGGACGTCATTTTTCGGAGACCAAGCGAGACTCAGTGGATTGAATGGGCCGTCTCGCTCCCTTGAGCTTTTAAAACACTGTGTTTATGTGTAGGCACAGTCAGCAAAAAAAAGGAAATTTGTCATTACATTTTCATTTTCAGTCAATTGCCAATAAATAAAGGCATTTATAACCATTTACCAACGCATTTCAGGCTCGAATAGAGCTGCTCGGACCAAAATAGAACCAGCACGTAAAGAAAGCAGAGCGGGGGAGAGACTGTGACCAGACTCTGTTTATACACTGTACTTAATAATGCTTTGTGGATCGGTTAAAAGCCACTCAGAACTAATTTTGGTTTCTCACTTCTAATAAGCCATCAAAGGCATTCATTCGTTAATCTACTCTGCTGAAGTAAATGTTTTCCCGACAGTAAAGTGGTCGATTAGTACGACGAGTGGATTTTGTCTGGTTGTACTTTTGGCAAAAGTTCTTATAATAACATAACTGATCTGTGATTTAATTATATTTAATTATGCATTAGTCACTAATAAAGCCTTTAGTTGCAATTTATAAACTTAGAAAAGGTGTCGTTTCTGTCACTCTGTGTCATATTGTTTCTATGTTTGTTTGTCTGATTGTTTCCACACCTCTGTACCTGTGTGTCTTTCACTGTGTCTGTCTCTCTCTGGACCTGCCCCCCCCCCCTTATTTCTCTCCAGGCCAGTCTCTCTCTCTCTCTCTCCCTGTAAAAGATTGTGGGTCAGACCAGGGCAGCCGACATCCGAGATGAGCTGCAGTTATTAAAAACGTCACCCCGACAATTACGTTCCTGACAGATGACATCACCGTGACATCATCATCATGTGTCCCACTCTGTCGAATGCTGAAGGTCACCTTGCTTTTGGACAAACAGTCCATTTCTGTGTGCAGACCAAAACTCATTACAGGAGTTCATCCCGATGCTTGAACTGTGCCCACAGCTGCAACATTTAAACTTAACTTCAACACATTCGTAACAGTTAACTTTTTTTTTTACTGCAACACTGGCATCACATAGAGGTAGAGAAACAAGACATATGAAAGTCGGTATTGGTGTCTGAGACCTTTCCTCTTGTATTTTGATTTGAACATTTACCAACGTGACTTACCAACGTGACTTACCAACGTGACTTGCCAACGTGACTTACCAACCTGGCGTACCAACCTGGTGTACCAACATGACTTACCAACGTGACTTACCAACGTGACTTACCAATGTGACTTACCAACGTGACGTAACAACGTGACTTACCAACGTGACTTACCAACCTGGCGTACCAACCTGGCGTACCAACGTGACTTACCAACGTGACTTACCAATGTGACTTACCAACGTGATGTAACAACGTGACTTACCAACGTGACTTACCAACGTGACTTACCAACGTGACGTAACAACGTGACTTACCAACGTCACTTACCAACGTGACTTACCAACATGACTTGACAACGTGACTTACCAACGTGACGTAACAACGTGACTTACCAACGTCACTTACCAACGTGACTTACCAACGTGACTTACCAACGTGACTTACCAACGTGACGTAACAACGTGACTTACCAACCTGGCGTACCAACCTGGTGTACCAACGTGACTTACCAACGTGACGTACCAACGTGACGTACCAACGTGACTTACCAACGTGTCTTACCAACGTGACTTACCAACGTGACTTACCAACGTGTCTTACCAACGTGTCTTACCAACGTGACGTTACCACGTGACTTACCAACGTGACTTACCAACGTGACTTACCAACGTGATGTAACAACGTGACTTACCAACGTGTCTTACCAACGTGTCTTACCAACGTGTCTTACCAACGTGACGTTACAACGTGACTTACCAACGTGACTTACCAACGTGACTTACCAATGTGACTTACCAACGTGACGTAACAACGTGACTTACCAACCTGGCGTACCAACCTGGCGTACCAACGTGACTTACCAACGTGACTTACCAACGTGACGTACCAACGTGACTTACCAACGTGACTTACCAACGTGACTTACCAACGTGTCTTACCAACGTGTCTTAGCAACGTGACGTTACAACGTGACTTACCAACGTGACTTACCAACGTGA
>NW_022280046.1:8816670-8822833 GCF_004355925.1 Anarrhichthys ocellatus
TAACAACGTGACTTACCAACGTGACTTACCAACGTGAATGATTAACAACCTCCCTTAGTGGACTTGCGTAAAGTCAACGTATCCTTTTGGGACTCAAACAGCGGTCTCCTGGGTGAAAGTCCCCCCAATCCACTGAGACTAAACAGAAAGTGACCACAAAACAGTTGGAGCATGCAGCACATTGACATGAAAAGGTGAGCTAATGCAACATAGTCTTGTGAATGTAATGTTAACTTTAGTTACAGTTGGCTATTTTGTGACACTATGGAAATGATTGAGTTTATGTATAGGATTAATGTCGACCATCAAAATCTTCCTCAGGATGTTTGCAAAAGAAATATCACTACTGTACTATATAGAACGATTTAGCTTTAGCACCTCTTGAGCTAAGCCCAGAAAATGAACAGGATTTTAGTGGTTTGAATGATTTGCTGCTCTTCACAAGAATAGGTAGCTGTGCTAGGTGAGCAGGAACAACAGAGGGTTAGAGGTTCTGTTCAAACGGAGTTTGGGAATGAGAGCTGGATTCACTGAGGAGCAGAGTCACATGGACACTGTGACTGTTCCACTAACCTCGCTCGGCTGGCAAAATCAGGTGCCAAAATAAGCACTAAGAGACACAGACACACACACACACACACACACACACACACAGATATACACATACCAGTTTGCCGTGCAGCCACGCAATTAGGCCTTGGATCCATAGTAGCTCTGCCTGTATAGAGCTCAACATGGTGTCAATTGATTGGCCTGTGAGTAGAGAACAGACCAGAGGCCATGTGAAAGTAAGTGTGTGTGAGTGTGTGTGTGTGTGTGTGTGTGTGTGTGTGTGTGTGTGTGTGTGTGACAGAGAGAGAAAGGGATGGATGAGGAGGGCCAATCAGAGTTTGTACAGCAAAAGATGAAGAAAGAAACAGGTGGAGGAGAGTTGCGATGGAGAGAAAAAGAAAGACAAATAGAATCAGTCATATGTGATTTAGATCGATGAATAGAGTGAATGACGCTGTCGCCCGCTCACAGACTCACTGTCAACGAAACCAGTTTCCTGTCCGTCTGTCTTTACGTTCATCTTTCTGTCTCTTCCAGCCTTTAAAAAAGTTCTATTGGATTTGGGTATGGTATCGGTTTGGCTTCATCCACATGGCTTCAGGCAGACATTAGACTACAAACAGGATATCTTGATTACTTGAAACCAAATAATGAATAATAATCTAATCTCACAGTTTCCCTTATTATACTGTACTGTAGGCTAATATTAGCTAACAGCTGACTAGCAACCACTGTTTCCTGTACAACAGCATGAGCTGCTAACCCGGCGGCCATACAGTTTGTTACACAGAGCGAACTGTGAAGCCGTCATGGGAAACCGTTTGGAAAAGGGCAGGCACGTTCAAAAGCAATACTTGGCAGGTGATTGGTCGAACTATGTGTCAATCAAACTGGTAGGGAAGCCAGTTTCTCCACGTCTTTTCCATCGAGAAAAGCCTTCAGTGCCATTCTTTGCTTTTCTTTCGATGAAGACATACTCTCCACTAATATAACGGATTCTATTGCAGCATCTACGCTAACCTCTTTAGGAGCCGCCATTCAGTGGCGTAGGGTAGTAACGACGGGCCCCCGTGCACACCATGATGACGGGCCCTGGTAACTTCCTGCCTCTTTTGTGTTCGGAAGGCCTCTCCGATCGCTTGGCTTGCAGATGTGCTCAGCTTGTCCGTCTTGACAGATTTAGCTCCTAAACTAGCTTCCGTGTATCCTTTATCTTTTATCTCTGTAGATCCTTCTACACTATTAGCCCCAGCGCCACCCCTCAGTCTTAAATTGTTGTTTTGAACAAAGAGTTGCCTTTCCATGTCGTTACAAACACCTAAACCTCGCCACATAGCCTGTCAGTAGCTCCTCACAGGACGCTGATTGGTCCGTACAACGAATTACTTAAAGCGTGACAAGATGGATTTCCGTGAGATCTTGTGATCCCGCGAGAATCCAGTTGCAGCGCGAGGAAAGTGAGCCGGTGGAACGGCGTTTGGGCTGTCAGTCACGTGGAAGCAGAGTGTTGCCTTCACTGTATTAGGCTCTGATCCTCCTGTCTGCTCAAGCTCCTGCTCAGGGCATTTTCCATCTGTGTGTGTGTGTGTGTGTGTGTGTGAGTGTGTGTGTGTGTGTGTGTGTGTGTGTGTGTGTGTGTGTGTGTGTGTGTGTGAGAACCATCTAATTCCCTATCAGAGAGAGGGGCCATGGGAACTGGGCGATGGAATCATTGTAAATAGAGCATGAGGGTTGACTTCACAGCAGGAGAGAGGGCAACACAAGCACACACACACTCATTCATACACACATCCAGTGTGGTGGTTTGTGTCAATGTGGGGTTTTTTTGGCATCAATTGTTTGATATTCTGTCAATCGGTATCTGATCAAATATCGAACCAACAAAACAACATTGATTTCAACAAGCTGATACACATGTACTTCAACACTGAACAAGCCAATTTGGCCAAAAGCTGCTAAATGCCCAATCAAGATCCACATTAGTGGATCACAGCCGCTGAAAATACTGTTTTTCTGATTGTCTGGGAAATTGCAAATTGGAGCACTGGAAACATACTGTCAACATTCATTGTGAATGTTCATTTTTAATCTCGGGAATGGGCTCAGAGGCTGAATGCACAGAGGGTTACACCTCTTGAATAATACATGCTAGTATTGAACTACACATTAATGATACATTTGGATCATGAATTTGGGTCTTTTAATCATCATTTCAACTACAGGTAATGATAGCAACAATACTGATGCTTCAGACTAATTAACCAGTGAACTCCCACTGGAGAAACTAACGATGGGTTGAACTGACTGAGAAAACGCACCTGTTGTAAGAGCTACAATGCTCTACCAGGTGTTCAGGCACCTCATCTGACATGTTCCAACATCAGTAAAGCCTCAGACAATATTGATAAAGAGTAGAATTATATGTTTTAGAGTCAAACAGCTTGCCCCCCATCTTGAGTTTCTTTTTTCATTTGTTTTTGTTTTACAAGTCAGTGTGTTCTGTCCTCATGAAAGCAGGTATTAGAAAGGATGAAATGGAGGCATGGATGGGAGAGAAAAACCGCAAACAAAACAAACAGACCCCACCATAATAGCATCGCTGGCCTCTTGTGTGTGTGTGTGTGTGTGTGTGTGTGTGTGTGTGTGTGTGTGTGTGTGTGTGTGTGTGTGTGTGTGTGTCAGCGCATGTAGAGATGGGCTGAAAACAACAATGGATCAATAGGTTTGCTGTGGCCTCTAGCCAGCGGCTCTAACACTCTGCTTCTGTATGTGTATGTGTGTGTGTGTGTGTGTATGTGTTTCTCTTTCCTTTGCTCCCATCAATACTTCCATTCGGTCGGCCCAAGGGCCCCGGCCCCCCCCACCCCCATCCCCATCCCACCCTGCAGTGATCACATTTATTTTTAGAGGGTTGACAGAGTTTCACTGCAGGGCGGATTACTGCTCCATGTGTTTGCACCGCAGCACTACCGTATACATTCAACGTACAGCTCACCTGTATGTATGTACCTATGCTGCATCCATCTATTACATGAGAAAGCACACAGCAGTGAGAGCCACGCGGCTCTTGTTTCACTTCATTATGCCTCATTTAGACTTCTGCGGAAAAGCTTGTGCAGAGATGGTTTGCGAAGGTGTTTTAATCTGACAGACTTACATTATGTTCATCACAGCTCTTTTCTCTTTGGGGTGCTATTTTGTCCAAACAAAACAGTAGAGACTGGCATAACTGACTGGCCGGCGCCATTTCCAGTCCACGCTGAGGCTATGATCGCAAGACGTAGCTTTGCGCTTTCCATCTGATCGAACAAATATTTAATGCAATAGTTGTTCTTTCTGTAAGATGATTTACAACTTTAAACACTCGTCAACGTCGGTGTTGAACGCTGTTGTCGTGGTTGAAAGTCATCCACCTCCTCTCCTGCTCACCAAAAGATGTCTTTCTTGATATTTATTTCCACTGACTCTGACCATTGCATAGTGGATGCTACGAGATGTGTGTCCACTGTCAAAAGAATTCTATGAATTTCAGTCCCAGTACATCTCTGTCCATGATATCCACCACCTCTCTGATGTCGTATTACCTTTAAACTGTAATCTGTGCTTTATTAAAACATCTCTACAACATCCGGCCCTCTCTCTCTCCTCTTGTCTGAAGTAGCCACAGCCACTCAACACGCCCATGGACTCGTCTCGGCTGGTGGAGCAGGTCTATGGATATGAATCTGACTGATCTTACAGCCTCCACTCCACCAGAAGAAAACCCCGGTACAGAATGAACAAACACCTGAACTGTGAACTGAGGAGACAAAGGAAGTCACTGAAATGACAGCAATGCCACAGCAGTGAAATGTCATGATGGACCAGAGCTACAGATTTAATGGTGCAGATTTTATTCTGCCTATATTTGTCACATTGTCTTAAAGATATTGTTTCCCACAAATTGATGGGGACACACTGATTCCCGTTCTAGTTTGGAGGGGAACAAATCCTCTCTCTCTTTCTCACTTTCACTCTCGCCGTATCTATTTTACGCTCCCCCTCAATTGAACTCATTCTCTCTCTCTCACACACACACACTCACACACTCACACACAGAGTTTCACCCCGAGTGGCTCAGGATATTACCTATCAACTGGAGCTTGATTAATTAGTCCTTAATTGGTTGTCATGTCACCGACCAATCGTGGGACAGCACCCCTGAGGGCCGGGTGAGGCAGAGGACACCAGAGAGAGAGAGAGAGCGCAAACATGAGTTCTCTGGGAGGAAGAACGATCTGAAACAGTCAATACGTCGCCATTCTAGCTAAAAGAATCCCACACACATGTATACTCATGTATTTGAGGAAAAACTACAAAAAATAGTGTTACTATCAAAGGACACAACAGAAACACAGAGGACAGTTGTTTAATTAAAGGGACATATTGTGCTCATTTTCAGGTTCATACTTGTGTTTTGGGTTTCTACTGGAACATGTTTACATGCTTGAATGTTCAAAGAACTTGTTTATCTCATACTGTGTGTCTGAACATACCTGTAGTCACCCTCTGTCTGAAACGCTCCATGTTAGCGCCTATCTCTTTAAGTCCCCCTCAAGAAAAAGCCCAGTCTGCTGTGATTGGCTTGCGAGAAAAAATATGGTGCATCTTGGCAAAGGTTGTGCAGAAGCCCTGCAAAAGTGCGTTTTGATGATAACCCTCGTGAAATTATAACTTTATAAAAACAGATCCTATTTTCTTGACTTAGTCACTTTAATATAATAAAATAGTACCAAGCAGTCATGGTCCCGTAGTTGTAATTGCAATTACTTTTGTTTTGTGTTTTCTTTGCGTTTTTCCATATTACACCAATATTTCTCTCCACAAGACCAAAAAACGCCTGAACTCCACATCACTCAGTACATCCATCGGAGTGCCTAAAACACATCATATATGTAAAGCTTACAGACTACACAGAGTCCGTCACATAATGTCCAAGTAAAATCTATACCAAAGAAACTGTTTAGCACAAAATAATCAAGATTCGGTGGGTTAACCAAACACACACACACACACTCATACAGGCAATTAACACATGCAATCAGTAAGAAAGTCTTGCAATCGCCCATGAAGCACATTTCATCCACATGTCTACTGCTGTCCAAACAAGACATCCCTACAGTGTAGCTGATATTAGCCACTCTGAAAGATGGAAAACATGACAATGTTACCCGAATCTGTTAGTCCTCGTACTAAAAATCTGACTGCTGTCAATTTAAATCCAAATCGTCGTGGTTCATAAACAGCCTGTAAACACTATGAACACATGAAGAGACTGCTCTGTGGTACAGGCTGAGGTTATGAGAGCAATGTCTATTTTTTGTCTTTAATCAGTGTTTTTATGCCTGTAATGAAAATGGGCCTGCAGGGAGACATAAAGTATATTGTAGTGAATTGAATTGTTCTTCTCTGCCATCTCTGGCTACCAGGCACAGACAGGCCATTAATAAAAAGGCTATTTGTCAGTCTGTCAGCGCTCGCTCCTCCAATCAATGAAGACTCACCGACTCTGAAAACTGGAGGACGACGCAACACGGAGAGGACAACAAGGAGAACGCAACACGGAGAGGAC